>NC_142767.1:19379945-19389139 GCF_054948205.1 Urtica dioica subsp. dioica
CTTCCAAAAGACAAAAATTGGAGGCTGGTTATTCAAGCAAGGTGCGGGTTTTTCCCGCTATACTTAATCCGAGTAACTTTGATTCATTTCATCAGTCTATAAGAGTTTCGACAGCAAATTTTTTAATATGAAGTGTTTGTTAGAATTTTCTCTATGATATTTAACTATAATATTTTATAAAATCAGGTTGCACATCTGAGGCATAAGGCCATTTTGTCACACAAGGTGCCTAAAACGGTATACTTTTCGGCGTTTCATCGTGGGTGTTTTTAAGGTTAGATAATCCATTTTATGATTATGTTAACGATTGCATTTCAGGTCCGCCAAGAAAATTCCGTACTGAAGCCTACTATACCTCGAGAAACCCATCTTGAAACAGCACACCGAGCTGAACGACGTAGGTACGTATAATCACTTCTAGCTATACTTATTGGTATCACTTTTGATCGCGTAAGTCTGTAGTTATATGTTTTTGGAGTAGTTTCTGAAATGTTATGAGCTTCAGGTGCAGGGTCATTGCAGATTCTGGTGAACAAGAAAAAGCAAATGCCTATAAGGGCTGTGTCAACAAAAAAGTTTGTATTCGTGGTCAATAATTATTTCGTTGTAATAAGTTTTATGTGCACTTTGAGTTTACAAGAAGATGCTTCTTGTGGAAGATATTTTGAGCCGACTCTCTTTGGATTTTGCAGATCGTTAGGGCTCCTTGTTCCCAGATTACTTTACGGAACAAACAACACGCATCTGAGTTTCATGTAATTATCCAGTTTTTCTTCATGAGTGCTTTCTTGTAATACTAAAATTTAACTCATCAATTATTCAATGCAGGAGACTAACAAAATGGATTTTTGCAATCCATCACAAAACAAAAACGTAAAAAGAAAAAGGTAGTTAGTCTCTGTTGAAAACTTTTGCTTCTTGTAGAAGTGTGTTGTAAGCATAATTTCAATAGTTGAATATTCCATCGCGTTTTTTATTTTCCTTTTCGAATACCATTTCGTTGATCAACACTCTCTTCAGCTCTAGTTTGTCGGAAAGATCAAACTCTGCCACCGGCTTAAAACAGGATAAATACAAGGCAATCAACAATGTTGAAGCTCTGTCCTCCAATAGAAAGGTGTCCTCTTCTATTTTCCTCCTCCTATGAAGCTTGTTCGCCAGCGTAATCACTAAAACAAAAGTGTCTCTGAAACAAACTATTGTATGTGATGCAGAAACTTTCAAATCATGGAAAATTTTGCATCTCTCGAAGTACCAGACGGTCAGCCACAGCCACGAGGGTAAATATTTCTGCAAATATTCTGTTTGAAGTGTTTATCATCACCCTTTCTAAACCCTTGTTTCTCTTTAGGTGTTTCAAACTGTAAAGAAGGTTCCAGACGAGCCACCGATAAACCTTTTCAGCAAGGTATAATTCACGAATATATATGGTATACATATTCTTCTTTACTTATGGTCATCCAAATTGACTCTCCCAATTACTGACAGCTCTGTCTTACATCTGAAGCCCCAAAAAATACAATCCCTCCACAAAAAGAGGTCAGCGTTTATTTATAAACCACTGCAACTTTTTTCTGCCTTCCTATAATTGCCAACGGTTATTACTTTCCATTGAATAAAGGGCACGAGACTCAAAAGCCTAGAAAACAAGATGCAGTGGAAAATTTAAATCAATAGATGCGATGAGTGAAGTCCAAGGAGGCACAGTTTAAGCGGCAAGGATTTGGGCTCGCTAGGTAATATTCAACCCTTGCTTGCATTGTTTTTTTTTTTTTTTTTTTTTTATTCCAATATATGTTTTGTGCATTTGTTTTACGGAAATATCCTAAAATGTAGAGAGCTAGGAAAGAAAAGGATGAAGTGAGTTCGTCGGTGCGATGTAGGTTATACTTTTAAAACATGAGAATAACAAACACATGTTTACGGTGTAAGTTAACCTTTTTTTAGCAAATGAAATTATCCATACTAAATTCAGGGGTCATTTCCAATTATATATAATAAATTAAAAAAAATCACACGAACTAGCCCACTTGAAACGTTAAAATTACAAACTAGCAAACGTTTTAAAAAAAATTGTTTAAATAGCCATTTTTAATTATGTGACAATTAAAGAAAATTTTTGCTTCCATTTGTACCCTGTTTATTCAAATGTCTATTATCCATTGTTATTTCTGTATTGAATGCGATTCATTATACTTTGAATTTAAATTATTTGGCTGAATCAATTTGTTGTTAGTCAACGTGTATAAAATTGGTTTCAATCCCATATTTTAAGGGATTAGTTAGATGCATTTTGTCACACACACTCTCTCTCTCCAAACGATTGCAACCTCAGATATCATTCTCGGTTCGCGCGATGAGGAGAGCACGCCCCCCATTGATTCCGGTGCCTATTTCCTCTAGTTTTGCCTGCGACGGTGGCTTGATTGCCACGCCTTCCCTTCCCGACGTTGCTCAAGGTAATGGCTCGTGCTTCCAAGCCGCGCGACGGAGGAGGGTCTGACCTAGATCTGTCGGCGTGCCTTTACTCCTCTGGTCCGCCTCAGAGAGAGATGACGAACGTCCTATATTCTTCTCGGATCAAGAATCAGGTCCCGCTCTTCATCCTCGACCGCGATTGTTGTCGTCTCTCTTCTCCAGGCGCCGGTTATGAACGGCCTTCATCGTCATTCGTCGTAGATTCGACGATCGAGCTTTAGGAGACTAAATCGATATGTTGTTGTTTATTTTTGCGTTTATTTCGGTTTATTCGTATTAATTTCAGTTTAATTCTTGTTAATTCTGTGTTAGTACAGTGTTAATTCAATGTTAATTTAGTGTTAATTCTTGTTATATCAGTATTAATTATTTTAAATTCTTGTTAATACAGTGTTAGTCATGTTAATTATGTGTTAATTCTTGTTAATTCATTGTTAAACCTTGTTAATTCGGAGGCGGCGAAAGCGAGGGAAACTCTGCGTTTTCGGTCGGAAAATTGGTGGCTCAAGTAAAAAACGACGAGCTTGCGCGTTCTATGGAGTCACTGCTTCGGGTAGAGCGGCTCGAGGTGCAGGTGGTGAAAGTGAGGGAAGCTCTGTGTTTCTTGTCAGAGATTCGGCGGCTCGAGACGGATGGCAAGTTGACTCGGTGGTGAAGATCGGCGGTGAAAATCTCGTAATATTTTTTTAAAAAAATTTAATCTATTAATGGAAGAGTTATTTATTGTAATGTTTTCAATTTATTTATTTAATTTTGTTAATTAATTTATATTTGGTAACCCATCATTTTAGTTAAAGGTATTTTTGTCTGATCAAGTTGGTTAATGTGATTTATGAGTTATTTCACGAAATAAACTAAATATTGGCTATTTTAACAAAGGGCATTTATGTTTCTGATTGACTAATCTACTCAAGCACCAAAAATTAAAAAGCAAATGTAATTTAATTTCCTAATGTTTTGTTTTATGTACGAATATTAAGAAATATAATATATTAAAAATTAGATGTCATTTCACATATAAATCAAAGTTTCCGAAATTTAGTGGAGATTTCGAGCTTATTTAATAAATAATAGTATAACTTGGGGGGCTTATGGCCTTAAAGCATGCATCTACTGTAAGAAAAATTGCTCGGATTAGTCCACTTCAAATGTTGAGATTTTTTATTGGCCAACGTTTAGTACTTTTTTGATGTGGCATTTCAGCCGAAAATAATCTTGCCTGTTGAGAATAACTAACGTGTTTTTAATATTATAAAAAAGCAAGTCAATCGTGATTGTCCATTAAAACCTTAAACGCATAATCAAATATGTAGATATTACTCTCTCTCTCTCTCTCTCTCTCTCTCTCTCTCTCTCTCTCTCTCTCTCTCTCTCTCTCTCTCCCCGCTTAAGGTTCACCTCTCACTCTTGGTCCACAACCAGAGTGAGGTATGATTGCCGGAATTCATGGCGGACCTGTCCTCTCCTTGTGCGAACGAACCAATCGGGATCCACAGCGGTTGGGTCGACTATCGGGTCTTCCCGGTCGCCATCACTCCTGCATCTTTGTGGCGCCACTATTGAAGAAGTTCTATCGAGCGTAGTTGCAGGTCTGGCGGCTTCTTCTCTTGCCAGAGCTTCGCGTTATCAAAGTCTACTTCTTTGGTATTTTTATGTTAACATATCAGTAAATTTGTGTTAATGCAGTGTATTCATGTCAGTGTCAATAAATTTATGTTTATTTGTGTTAATTTCAGTAATTTTTTTCAGAAATGCAGACTGAATAACTTTGTAAGACTAAATCGACGCCGCGGTGAAGCTTTCTTGTTTCGTTCGCGGCGGCGAGGATAAAGGGCGAGCAATTTCAACAGCGGTGAAGATCGACGGTTAAGATCTCATAATATTTTTAGGGATTTTATTAATGGAATAGTTATTTATTTTATTATTTAATTTCTTTTTATTTATTTTATATTGTTAATTATTTTATATTTAGTAACTCTTCATTTTAATAAATGGTATTTTTATATGATCAAGTTTGTTAATGTGGTTTATTGGCTATTTCGCAAAATAAATTAGAGAAATTGCCTCATTTGTCACCAATTTCATAACATTTTTCCACTCCCCACCAAAAGACTAATTTTTCCCAAAATGCCATCGAGATGTCAATATTGTTGACATTTATGTCAACAATGTTGACATCTCATAGTGAAGGGCAAAAATAGATGTCAACATTGTTGACATAGATGGTGACATTTTGGGAAAAATTAGTCTTTTGGTGGAAAGTGAGAAAATGTTATAAAATTGGTGATAAATGGGGCAATTTATCAATAAATTAAGCATCGCCTATTTTGACAAATTTATGTTTGGTTAGTCTAATCAATCTCCCTATTAATATATTATCTACCATGAAAATAAAATCTACCCGGAAATTCTAGCGTAAGAAAACAGAAACCCAAATCCTAATTGATTTTTAAATTTAAATACCAACTCTATGAATGTCGGGGTTCTCCTTCCAGAAGGTTCCAAAGGCTTTTATAAAAACAAAACACCACGACACAACGAAAACACACACACACCCAAAAAAAAAAAACTTTCAGCAAACCCGTATTCTATTACACAGCGAATTTTATAAGAAGAGTTTAACTTGATGAGCATGGAGCCAAATATGTGCGTCAACAGTTGTGGCTTCTTCGGATCGGCCGAGACCCGAAACATGTGTTCCAAGTGCTACAAAGACTTCATGAAGAGCCAAACAATCTCTAAGGCGATCACAGCCGTCGATCGCAGCAACGGTGAAGAAATCGCGGCTTCTCAGGAGGACGACAAGACTGGATTGCCCACAGAAAAGATCACGAAGAATGAGAAGAAATCGCGGTGCAATAGCTGCAACAAGAAAGTGGGCCTTTTAGGGTTCCGATGCCGATGCGGCCACGTTTTCTGCGGGAACCACCGAATGCCAGAGTTTCACGCCTGCGATTTTGATTACAGTACTTACGAAGCTAATCCACACGTCGCATTGATTAAGGCTGATAAGTTGGAGTATAGGCTTTGACTGCTTTTTTTTTTTTCCACTTACTCTCTTTAGAGTAGAGAGGACAAAGTTATTTTATGTAACAGATTCTAATTTTACAGTTTTATTTCATTAATTGAACATTCGTTCATGTATACGAGTTACCACTATTCTCATCGCTTTTTTTTTTTTTTTTTGTTATAGCTTCTTTAAAATAAATTTCAATTCGCAAGGTTGGTAGAATTTCATAGCTATTAAGTATTAACCAACATTTTGTTTTTTAATTTTTAATACATGTATAAGTGATAAAAGGTATAGTTAGTTCGTATTGTAGTACAAGAACATAACTTTTCTTTAACGCAAGATTGTCATTAAAATACTAATTGCTTCGTGCAAGTACTTGCTGCTTCTAGCAAATCCATTGTACAAACTAACTGCATAAGCTATTTCTCCCCAAAAAGAAAACACTGATCCAATATGTATATATATAAAAAGCTCGGGCTTACATTCATCAAACCAGAAACTCCCTGAATTTTTTCCCTATAGCTTTAACCATCTCTACCCAATTACTTCATCGCTACCCTATTCTAACAGATACCAGTTTAGAGTGTGTTATTAGATATAACTTCGCCAAATCGAACAAACCACTGAGCATCCGACACGTCATTATTACCCGGCTCTTGCGGTCCCTTGTCGGCGACGAACTTGGCGTAGTCGACGGTGGTCTTCTTCGGGGAAGTCGAGCTAGGCTTGGCGACAGGTGTCGGAAGGAGAGAGGCCAACACCCTCGAGACTTCGTGCATCGTCGGTCTCTCGCTCGGATTCCGCTTCGTGCAAAGCAGCGCGAGTTGGAAGGTCTTTCTCACATGTCCCAAGTCAACACACGTGACCGAGACCTCGGGGTCAACCGTTTCCATCACCGTGTTGTCATCCGCCTTTGATAATATCTGACACAAAAAAAATATAGAGATTTACTAAAAATATTAAGAAAATAAAAATCGTGATAAGAATAATATACCAGTTGATGCAAGTTCGATTCGTTGTCCACGGCTTTCTTTCCCGTTAGCAGCTCCAGAAGAACAATGCCGAAGCTGTACACGTCGGACTTTTCGTTGAGACGGGAAGTTCTGGCGTACTCCGGGTCGATGTACCCGATCGTCCCGAGAACGTACGTCGAAGCGTGGGTTTTCGCGGTCGGGATTCGTTTCGCGATCCCGAAATCGGAGAGGTGAGCCACGAAATTCTCGTCCAGCAATATGTTAGACGACTTCACGTCCCTGTGGATGATTCGGGGGTTACAATCGTGGTGGAGATACGAGAGCCCGTTCGCGGAGCCGACGGCGATTCTCAGACGCGTTTCCCAGTCGAGCTTCACTTTCTTTCCCGGTCCTGATATCAGAGTCGATATGAAAAAGAAAATTAGCAATGTCATAACTTTTTTCTTAGCAAATTTAGTTGCTCACCGTGAAGCAAGTCCCAGAGCGATCCGTTCTCCATGTAGTCGTAGAACAGAAGATTTCCTAACGGAGACAAGGAATAGCCGTGAAGACTGACAATGTTCCGATGCCTTATGCTTCCGATGGTTTCGAGCTCGGTCTCGAACTCTCTCATGTCCTGAGGATGCTGATTGTGGAGTCGCTTAATTGCAATTGGTCGGGAATTCTTCAGTACACACTTGTACACGGTGCTGGAAGCGCCATAGCCAATGATGTACTTCTCGCTCAGATTTTCCGTGATTCTCATTATATCGTCAAATGTGTGGATCGCCATGCCCATGTGGAGGATCACAAGCTTGGAAGAACCTGTACCCAAAACGACCATAATTACAAAATATAGACGTTACATAAATAAATTAGACAAAGGAAAACAGAAATAGAAGAGAAACATGCCTTGGCTAGTCTTGCCTGTACCATTAATCATGTCATTTGGCTGGTGGGATTTGTATATCGCAACGATGACCATTGTTAGCAATGTTATGAAACCCAATGTCATACATACCACTGCAGCTCTGGAGAATAATGCTGCAATAAGAATAATTACAAGGTTTTTGTCAATGATATTATAAAACATACTTAAAAATTAAAACTCGGGATATTATCCGAAGTGTACCTTTTGGTCTTGGAATATACGGTCCGCATAATGACCCTAACCAGTTGCCACATAACAAAGGATTACCGATGAAGCTGTAATGACAAATACGAAGGGATTAGATATATACAACGGGACAATACAGTAGGAAAGAATCAGATTGATTTATTCTTTATTACCTGTCCGGTGAGAACCTTGAAATGTTCCTCATGGGCGGAACAATTCCAGAAAGATTGTTGTAAGAGACATTCCTGGACGTTGAGAAATTTTTTTACCAATGATGAGTTTGACTAAAGGAGAAACAGAGAGAGGAAAAGCAAATATTGTGAAAGAAAAACACTCAACAGTGTGGCGAGACTGAAACAATTTGCAAGCTGATCGGGTATGTCTCCGTGCAAGTCATTGTTGTTTAGTATCCTGTAATATAGTTGGTGACAAAAAACGGATAAGAAAAGTTGCGACAACCTCAAATGCTTAAAAACGTAGGAACTAGGAGATAATACTCACAGAGAAACAATATTTTGCAACTCGCCAAATTCTATGGGAATACTGCCAGATAGCTGGTTGAAGGACATGTCACTGTGATAAAGAAAAACAATTATTAAAAAAATTATCATGTTTGCAAAAGGTAATAGAAAAGGACAATAATCACTCACATTGTCAATATACTTCTGAGGTTTCCGAATTCTGCCGGCAAGTGACCATCAAGGTAATTTCTGCTTAAATTCCTGCCAAGTATTCAAAAGCTTACTTAATTGAAGTGTGAAGTCAATTAATAGAGAAACACAATTAGCTGGAAGGCTTACAGTGTGAGCAAGTGTTCTAAATCACCAACAGAAGCTGGAATAGGCCCGGAGAAATTATTGCTAGACAGATCCCTGTGTTAATCCAAAAATACCGTCAATTTGTTTTCTTCAAAATAAGTATTGTTAAGTTAGACAAAAAGAGTAATAATCAGCGTAACCATACAGTGTGTCGAGATTGATTATGTGGCCCAGCTGGTTTGGAATCTCACCCTTAAAGTTATTAGCAGAAAGATTCCTGTATTGAAGATAAAGTTATTTCATTAATCCAACATAAGATTAGGTCTAACGCAGCAGAGCTGGGAATATCAAAGGCTTACAGATATGTCAAACTCTCCAAATCCCGGAATGCAAAGGGGATTGATCCATTCAAGCGATTACCATGAACATTGCTGATCAATGAAATATTCGATACAAAAACCAACGGAACAGAAACTCAGTCATTAAAAGCACAAACCTCGTAATTATAAGAAGAAAAAATGCATAACGAGAAGCAACTTACAACTGATTTAATGCAGTGCATGAGCTAATGTTGTGTGGTATAGGTCCTTCGAGTTTGTTATTCGCAAGATTCCTAAACCACAGTACAACGATTAAATCATTAAACATTTAAAAAACGATAGAAGAAAGAAAAAAAAAACAAAACAAAGGAAAAAGTTATCATTACTCACAACTCAAACAATTGTTCAAGCTTCCCAAGTTCGGCAGGAATTCTACCAACCAACTGGTTATCATTCAATTGCCTGCAAAGGGTCATTAAGCGCTCAGCGTAATCTTAAGACTATACTAAATACAAATAGTGATTAGTAAATGTGTTGGCTCACAAGTAGCTAAGC
>NC_142767.1:19389239-19439239 GCF_054948205.1 Urtica dioica subsp. dioica
TCTTTAAGAAACTTGAACCTATGCTTACACTCCGTAATCTCCTAGGGCCCATAATCATAGAGTAGAAAGTATATTTTATTCATGAATATGCAGATCACTATTTTAGAAGTAAGTCTTCATGCCTTCGTGTTGTTTTCCAGGTTTGCTGTTCAGGTCATGGAAAGAATGGTTCTCTTAGTGTACTTCGGCAGTCAATTTGTCCAGAAATGATTACCGAGGTCTGTTAAATTATCTTTGTAGATGCATTTCTATGCTTTATACATGGTAAAATCTATACCATGTTTCTTATGTGTGAAGTTACTGATAATGTATATGCTTCAATCACTTTGTATGATACCATTTATTAGTGTCGAAGTGGTGAAATGTTGTATATCACTGCGTTTAGCTATACTTTTGGGCTGTGGGGTCGTTTGGTTATGGTGGTTTTTGGCCAGCTGTGCCTCCTTTTTTGGGCGGTGTAGTTCGTCAATAAAATGAGTTCTGTTTAATATTTTTTAAAGCAATACCTTTGTATTTAATAATGCTTGCCTTGTCTCAACAGAAGTCATCTATATATACACACAAATTTGTCGAATATTGGTCTGTACTAGGTCTTTAGTTACCCATCACGGGTCAATGTAGATTGCATGTATAAGTATCATCTCCCATTTAAACTTTTCAGGTTGAGCTACCAGGTTGTAAGGGAATTTGGACTGTTTACCACAAGAGCACGCGTAGCCATGACTCTTCAAAAAGTTCCGCGGCTGATGATGAATACCATGCCTATTTGATCATAAGTCTAGAGGCTCGAACTATGGTAATAGATGCGTGATACCTAATAGCATCTTCATTCATTTTTGTTATCATGTCTTGTTCATAAAACAACTTTTCATGAACAAATTATTTTCCTTTCTAGTTTTTGAAATAATATGTGCAATACACAGAACACGATGTGTTATACATGTGATTTGAATATTATTTCATTATTTTACTTAATATTCTTATTGCATTATCTTCTATGAAAAATCTTACAGAGGATGTATCTTCTCATCTAAACTAGTTTTGCATATTCTACAACTTTAGGCTCTAATCAGGACCAACTTTAAATTTAGTTAGTTTAGTGTAACAGAGAAAGGTGGTTTTGTTTGGAACTTTATACTATGCAAGCTAGATAGTAGCATTGCTATTGTAGTATAGTAAATGAATTTTCTAAGTTCATTTTCTGCTTCTACCGGAGAGTGGTTGTATATTTAATTTAGCTGTGATTGCTGTTCTAGTTAGCATTATCTACATTGTCTTTAATTGAAAATTATTGAATTTGATATAGGTACTTGAAACTGCTGATCTTCTGGCCGAAGTAACTGAAAGCGTGGACTACTACGTTCAAGGAAGAACGGTTGCTGCCGGCAATTTGTTTGGAAGGTGTTAATAATGCCCCATGTAAACGCGTTTTTTTAAAAATTATTTGCAGAGAGAAAAAGTGATTTATTTTTCTTTACCAAGAGGAAGTCCGTGTATCTGTATTTTGGTATTATCAGTTAAATCCAGAGATAAGGATCAAACAGTATCATTGGGTTATATCAGGAGTGATATTTATGTTAATCGATCGATATGTTATAATTTTAAGTTTTTATTAGTGTTACAAAATACTCACTCCTTGCTCATTTATTTTCCTTCTTTTTTGTTAAGGCGTCGAGTTGTGCAAGTTTATGAACGTGGTGCTCGAATTTTAGATGGCTCTTTTATGACCCACAATTTGAACCTGGGACCTACAATTTCTGAACCTGGTTCCGAGGGGTGTGTTGTTGCATCAGTTTCTATTGCCGATCCGTATGTTGTTTTGAGAATGACCGATGGAAGTATTCGGCTTCTTGTAGGAGGTACCGTTTTCAAGGCCTAATTTTTGTGTTTGTACTTCTGGTTGTTTTGACACTTGGCTGTCTGATAAAGTTTCAGTCCGTTTCGCTTCTGCCACTTAGTTTGTATTTTCTTATCATAGTCTGGCAACTTTCTCATTAACTTCTTGCTGTTAAATTGGTTTGCAGATCCCACTTCTTGCACTGTTTCTGTTAGTACACCAGCTGCCTTTGAGAGCTCAAAAAAATTGATATCTGCTTGCACATTGTATCATGATAAAGGACCAGAACCGTGGCTGCGTAAAACAAGTACGAATGCTTGGCTTTCAACAGTTGTTGATATGCCAATTGATGGTGCTGAGCATGATCAGGGGGATATATATTGTGTTGTTTGTTACGAAAATGGCTCACTTGAAATATATGATGTACCCGGGTTTAATTGTGTTTTTTCGGTGGATACCTTCATTTCTGGAAGACCAAACCTGGTTGATACATGTGTGCAATATCTACCTAAGGATTCTCAAAAAGCTATGAAAAGTTCTGAAGATTTAACTGGTCAAGGCAGGAAAGAAAATGTCCAGAACATGAAAGTTGTTGAGTTGGCTATGCAGAGATGGTCTGGAAAGAATAGCCGTCCTTTCCTTATTGGTATTCTGAATGATGGGACGATTCTATGCTACCACGCATACATGTTTGAAGATTCAGATAGTACCTCTAGAGTTGAAGATTCTATTTCTCCACAAAATTCTTCTTGCTCTAGGCTCAGAAATCTGAGATTTGTTCGAGTTTCAATGGACTCTTATGCTAGAGAAGAAGTATCAGATGGAAAGCCATGCCAAAGGATTAGTGTTTTTAATAATATTGCTGGTTATCACGGACTGTTCCTTTCTGGATCAAGACCAGCTTGGTTTATGTTATTCAGAGAGCGCCTTCGTGTTCATCCTCAGGTAAGGCTCCTATTTAACGTTGTAACCGACAGTCTGAAGCTTTAGATGCATATGACATTTGAAAATTTCTTAATTATAATTTTTGGAATACTTTCAAAATTTTATATGTTGCTATAGGAACTGTACTCTTTGTTCTTGTATTCCAGCTTTGCCGTGTTGAATGAATAAAGTCCCGATGTTTCTTTTGAAAAAAAAAAAATAGGAGCTACAGAAATTTATACCTTTATTAAGGACCATTGCCATGCAAGTTTTCCACGTGTCATTTGTATTTTTTTGCAGCTATGTGATGGTTCAATTGTAGCCTTCACGGTTCTTCACAACGTGAATTGCAACCATGGATTCATATATGTTACATCGCAGGTCTGAAAACAGTTTTACTCGTTTCTGTCAATGATTATTTTCATGGTTATGTGATCTGATTAATATGTTCTGAATCTTGTAGGGTATTCTAAAGATTTGTCAACTGCCATCTATAACAAGCTACGACAACTATTGGCCTGTGCAAAAGGCGAGTACTTTCATCTTTATTGTTATCATCCAAATATAAATTTTCTTCATTATCGAGGGGGTTTTTTATTTTTATTTTTTTTGTATTGATCTTTTCGTTTTTATTTAACTGGCAGATCCCCTTGAAAGGCACTCCACATCAAGTTACTTACTTTGCGGAGAAGAACTTATACCCCGTTATAGTTTCAACTCCTGTGAGTTTATGCCACCTTTTTTTCTTCTTCTTCTTCTACCATATACTTCATTGACAGAATCCTAATACAAGTAATTTATTTTTAGATTTTTAGACTCAAGTACCTGCAGAGGTTATGATTTCTGCTTGTCTATTGCTTATTTAGTTCAGGGCTTGATTAATTAATGATTTTTTAAAGCAGCAGATATATGTCTTGGTATCCAATTTGGCATCCGTTAGGCCAGGGATAGTACAGGACTGGCATCTTTTGTAAGCAGTCATATATCTAACCATGGTACTTGTGTACGCAAAACTTTACTGTCAGCTGTCCAAAAGAGGCCTAGAATGATTTTTTATGGAGAAACTGAATTTTTTTATGAAAAGAGGGGAACAGATAGTTTCATCTAGAACGAAGCAAAATACAAACTAGATTGCACTCGGCCAAGAATGCGATTCGGTTTGTGCTTGTTTATGTCCTTTTTCTTTCAGCTCATGTCTATTTTTATTGGAATTGGGGTGCCCCCCGATAATCGATGTTCTTTTTGTATAAAATGTCATAAAAATACAGATTGAAAACAATGGTACATTGGCTGTATTTATATATGTACGAATGGTGTGGGTTTCAGAAGCATAAAAATTATAGTTAGTTGATTCTCATGGGATAGTCGTGGTGCTCTTATTAACTTTATGTAGGTTCACAAGCCATTGAATCAAGTAGTATCATCTTTGGTTGATCAAGAGACTGTCCATCAGTTTGATAATCAACATATGAATCCCGATGATCTTCATCGCACATACTGTGTTGATGATTTCGAGGTTCGGATTCTGGAGCCAGAGAAATCCGGTGGCCCCTGGCAAACTAAGGCAACTATTCCAATGCAAAGTTCTGAGAACGCTCTAACTGTTCGAGTAGTGACACTCTTTGTAAGTATAATCATTGCTGTGGTCGTAAAAGTATTTTCTTAACCTCAATTCCGCTATATATTGCTCAATCCAATCTTTCAATACAGAACACAACGACAAAGGAGAATGAAACTCTTCTGGCCGTTGGGACTGCATTTGTGCAAGGGGAGGATGTTGCTGGTAGAGGCCGAATTCTTTTGTTCTCATTTGGGAAAGATGGAGATAATTCCCTGAATTTGGTAACCCGTTGTGGTTTATTTTACTGTATATTCTATATAACTAAAATTTACAAGATTGATCAGCTTGCTCCACATTCAGGTTACGGAGGTTTACTCCAAGGAGTTTAAGGGTGCTATATCTGCCTTAGCCTCTCTTCAAGGTCATCTGCTTTTAGCTTCTGGTCCCAAAATTATTTTACACAATTGGACGGGCACGGAGCTGAATGGCATTGCGTTCTTTGATGTACCGCCACTATACGTTGTGAGCTTGAATATTGTATGTCCTTAAACCTCTTTTTCCTATTTGTTTTGCCGTATATTGACGTAAATTTATAGCCAAATTCATCTTTGTTAAAAGTTGAATACTGCTGCAGGTCAAGAATTTCATTCTAATCGGCGACGTTCACAAAAGCATATATTTTCTTACCTGGAAGGAGCAGGGAGCTCAACTCAGTTTATTGGCCAAAGATTTTGGTTCACTTAATTGCTTTGCAACCGAGTTTTTGATTGATGCGAGTACGCTGAGCCTTGTAGTTTCTGATGACCAAAAGAATGTCCAGGTTAGTGTTTTTTTTTTTACTTCCTCATGTGTGATTCCATCTTCACGATTCTTGTCAATCCCTTTGT
The DNA here is from genome assembly GCF_054948205.1 of Urtica dioica subsp. dioica. Classification (NCBI taxonomy): domain Eukaryota; kingdom Viridiplantae; phylum Streptophyta; class Magnoliopsida; order Rosales; family Urticaceae; genus Urtica; species Urtica dioica. The sequence goes on from NC_142767.1 coordinate 19,394,449, forward strand.
TAGACCCGGCAGAGAAATTTAATAATTTATTCCTTAATTTAGTTTTTAATTAATAATTACTAAAGTGGCTCATTACGGTTACAAAGGCTATTGAGATAATCATTTTGTTTAATAGTAGTCATATTTTTAGACATCGGTTAATTTTTGGTCGAGTGCAGATATTTTATTATGCACCAAAGATGTCGGAGAGTTGGAAAGGACCAAAGCTTCTATCGAGAGCAGAGTTTCACGTGGGCAGCCACATAACCAAGTTCTTGAGGCTGCAAATGCTTTCGATTTCGTCCGATAAAACCAACCGATTTGCGTTACTGTTTGGGACACTCGACGGAAGCATCGGATGTATCGCTCCGCTCGACGAACTAACGTTCCGAAGACTTCAGTCGCTGCAGAAGAAGCTTGTCGACGCCGTTGCTCACGTTGCGGGGCTCAATCCGAGATCCTTTCGCCGTTTCCGCTCAAATGGGAAGCCCCATTGCCCCGGACCCGATAGCATCGTTGATTGTGAACTTGTATGCAAGTAAGTTAATCTATCTAGTGCTACACCATTATCCCCTTAAAAATATTTCATTATAAACCTAATTAATCCACTTTTATTTTCTTGGCAGTTACGAGATGCTTCCTTTGGAGGACCAGCTGGAGATCGCTAACCAGATAGGTACGACTCGCTCTCAAATTCTTTCGAATTTGAATGATCTTTACCTAGGAACAAGCTTCTTGTAAACGTATTTGCAGAAATCAACAAGCTTCGTAATTGCTTTGCTTTGTTCTCCTTTAATAAGGATTATTTATTACCATCCATTTTTGGACTGGTTGGAACTCCGCCGCGCTTATTGCGGTTGTCGATTTTGCTTATTTAGTCTGGGAACAGGAACAATGCTATAACTTTAATATTATAATTGATCGTAAAATACAAGCAATCAGGCAAGAGATTTTAATTTATTTAATTTGAATCGACAGTAAATCAGACAGGTGACTGTAAGCTCTTTGGTGCAAATAACGTGGTGCTATAAAATTATAGCCATATGAAAACTCAAGTTTTGCCATATAACAAACTTTTGTTAAATTTTAAGTAAATAGTCGTGATATTTTATTAATCAAGCCAAAAAAATATTAATAGTTGTAAATATTTGTTAATAATGTAATTGGCTTAAAAGCTCATTTTAGAGGGAAAATGTGTACGGAGTCTACGGACACACGGTCTTTAATAATCGATTCAACTTAAAAAAAAAAAAATTCGATGAAGAATATTTCATATCACTATATATTCTTTAAATCATGCAATATCTATGCGTAGAATAATATTTTCGTACTCTTAGCGGCGAATTTTATTCGACTGTATTTGGAATTTTGGACACTGATATTGACATATATCATGTGAGAAAATATATACAACGAATCTGTAAGAAAATTGCAAAACACCGAGGGGTATTATGAATATCCTGAACCATCATTTCATGTTAAACTGGGCCAATGTTGCGCATGTGCCAGCTCCTCAAGCACGTGCTAAGAGCCTTTATAATTCGGTCTGCTCATAGTAGTACATTGAGGATGGCACACGTGCACAATGTATTTAAATATTTGCCACAAAACTATTTATATGTTGTTTTATTTCCCCTTCTCAAAGGGGCAAAAGAGACGAGCGACAAACAGTGAAATAATAATATTATCTACTTAAAAGTATTAACGGGATGTTTCTTAAATATACGTTTTCCGGGACCATTTGCTCTTAACGACTTGTCAAGCTAAAGTGGAACATCGCTCCTTCATTTATGATGAATGATAAGTGTCCCCTCCCCTCGTACATAAATAATACGTATACACATATATATACATACATACACACATACATACATACACGAGTGTATGTGCTACTTTACTTAATTTACCATTAAATTAAAAGTAGTGTGTAAATCTCCTTTAACTTTCCTCTAGATCTCCTTTTAAGGCCATTTATCTTCAAAAAAAGTCCCTTGCTAGTGGGATGTTGGTAGTGCTCACTTGGGTCTCATTCAAAGGGGAGGCAAATTGAGTGTTACTATGCTTTGACATGAAATGTATATTATCTTTTTTTCTTCTTCTTTTCATACTATCCATACCATGTTTGACATTTTGATTCCATAATAGTATATGGGGTCCTAGCCCTAGGTCATATAGCGAGAGTAGTGCAAAGTGAGTCAACTCGGCTGTTCTGATATCGAGTCACCCTGGCTGGCAGAGATTCCTTATCTTGTCCCACCCAAAAAACACCCTCGTAGCAAAATGACTAGCGCGTAGTTGTCCTTTATTATTTTACTTTTCCTTTCGATGGTTGTTTCTTTTTGCTAAATTTTTAACAACGAAACTTGTATTTAACACAACTTATACTTCACAAGCTGTGAGTTCATACATACGATTAGATTCTATTTTCAAGGTACTTTTGGAATTCCATTTATAAACTTCATATTGTTTTCTAATTAATTCCACTAGAGTGGGATCATTATCCATCAAGGTGTTCTGCTTTTTTAAAAAACTCCATTTAACGTGTGAAAAAATTGTGAAATAAAGTCTCTTAAATAGATAATGGGAAAAAATCTTCCAATTTATCATGCTTTTAGAATAATCTTGTTTTTTAAATTTTTTTTTTTTAAAAGAAGTATTTTTTTTGGGTGATTTAGTAACGCTTGCTTTCTTATTATTATTTTTTATATTTTTAAGCTTGGAATAACTTATGGGTCAATTTATGAACGTCTCATCAAGCAGCTGTAAGCCTTTGAACCAACGCTCTCCCAATTTGTCAAAAAACCTTCTTTGTCGCATCGCTATCTGAAATATGACTTTTTTTGTGTGCGAAGGTAGTGGTGTAATTTCCAACTTTTTACTGCGAGTTGGTGGAGCTACCACTTCCTAGTATTTCTCCAAGTAATATTTAAGAAAAAAAAAGTTTATCAACTTGAATTTCCGAATTGGATAACTAAATTGAATGCAACAAATAATTCTCCCGCTCAATATACACCAATCAAATACATATTATTAATAGGCCTCATTATAGTTCTCTACTTCATTTTTGTGATCTTGAACTTTGTTGTTGTCCTTTTGAGTTGAGAATAATATGATCCGTTGTCTTAGTCTTAGTGTGAAATGAATAAAGAAAGCACAATGATAATAACTAATAAGTGCAACATAATCTTCCCAAGGATCATATAAGAATATAAGAATGGTCTAGACAAAACAGGCAATAATACCACTTCACTTAAAAATAAAAATAAAAATCACGAGCGTACAGTTGGAAGAAAGACATTCATCATATATAGAACAGAACTATAGCTGCAAAATATTGCATGTGGCTTTTTGGACATTATAATACCCATAATGAAAATCTCACGTCACGACACATGAAACGAATACTTAATTAATATGTATCTATTTTTCTAGAATTAAAAAAAGAAAATCATAAAAGTGGTGGGCGTGATAGTTATATATTAATCTCAATTCGGGTAATGATGTTGGTCTTTTACTCGTGCAATGTTGGGAGAGTCTATTAGTACGACCATGACATGATCTATCCAAAGCAATGGTAGTAGTTACATCATCGCCCACTTATAATATAATATGGCATTATTAATGTACTATATATAAATATATATTATCAAATTTGGAGGGTAATAATGAATAGACAATTGATCCTGTGGTAATTATGTACTTGTTTTTTTTGGGCTGTAATTGAATGATGTGTATTTGTTTGCGTGGCAGCGTGCTAGGCTTTGCTGGCCACCCTTGAAGCAAACTATCATTCGCGTGCAGTAATTTATAAAACACATACAAAATAGTAATAATTAGTTTCAAATTATAATAAATTAATAATAGTAATAAAATTAAAAATCCTCCAGCTCACTTAAACCTTATAAAAATTTGATCTCAGGTCTACAAAAATAAATAGAAAATAAAATACTATAAAATGATCCGTATCGAATTACATGAGAAGGGGAATATAAGTTTAGATGATCTTGCCACTATCCCATTCTTTTTACCTTTCAAAACGGAACAATCTGTTCCAGTGTTGATACCAAAATCGTGACGAAGATGTACAAAATTCCTTGTTACGTCCGTTTGAATAATTATTCGTGTTACAGATGCCACAACCACCTTCAAGAGACTAGATTATATTAATATTTTGCACTGATACTTTTTTATCGGATGCTAGCTAGCTTGTGAATGTGAGGATAGTGTGTACTAGCATAATTAAACTGATGTGAGTCATCGCATATAAGGAAATCCTCAAGTTCTCGCGATACTCGATGTTGTTGGCGCTTGGCACTAACGGAGTATCCTACGTTAAAGAGGGGCTAATTTGTTTTTTTGTTTTTTTTTTTTATTATTATGTAAAACAATTAGAAAAAATTTAAATTCTAGTAAATTATATTAATAAAAAAAACTAATATTATATGGTATGGCAATAAGTGCGTGAGTAAGTACAGGCCCATGGAGGATCCACAAAAAAAAAATCTTTAACTTCTATACTCTTTTGATTTGATTGTTTACTTATGTCAATCAATGGTGTCGATTGTTAAAATATATATCAACAAATTGTGTCATTTATTGATATATATATATATATATATATATATATATATATAAATAAATCCACAAATTTTTCATTATTGATAATGACTTATATGTCGACATGTTATTTGTTGAAATATATAACAATCAATTTATATAATTTGTTGACATCACTAAATTGTGTTATTTATTAATATATATATATATATATATCAATGCTTGAGAGACATAAAATGGCGAAAGAGGATTTGGGTTCATTGTTTTGACCTCTAATTTCTCATACAGAAATCGATGAGAACCCAAATATCTTTTTTGAGTTCGTAAATTCAATGCGGTACGGTGCATCGTAACGAAATGAAAGACAATACCAAAAGATTTTGTATTGGTGTTGCTGTTTTATATCCAGATACATAACAATCTAGAGCACAGTACGCTATACAATGATATATATATATATATATATATATATATATATATATTATATAATTAAATGACACAAAGTCTTCGCATCTTTGAGAAGATGATATCACGTCCACATAAATACAATACATATGTTATTAGATTAATGTTTTCTAGAAAACCAGTGATGATCCCACAAAGCCACCAGATCTACACTTCATCAACCAACCGATAACTTGGTGACAAGTGTCAACATTTGAGGAGGCCAACAATCAAGCACAGAGTGGCTTCTTTCTCCAAAACAATTCCTTGAAAGTCTCTCCAGTCCGCAACTAGGTTATTTTGTCTATTTTCCACATTTTTCTGTCACTACAAATCCCATTGTCTGTGGATACAGACAAACTCTATTTTAATCTATTTGTAAAAATAATGAGCATCGAAATTACATATAATTAATACAACTGTACGGTACCCACAAACCGGGATTAATTAACAATATATATATATATTATCCTTGCTTTTTATATTTTTTTAATGGGCGTAATTAAGCTAGATTCATATATATTACTATAATCTGAATTCTCATTATTGTTTATATTGTAGGAAATATTTCATTCAACCTTTCAAATATATATATATATATATATATATATATATATATATATATATATATATATTTCTTTCATAATCCTAAGATGTTCTTTGAAAACGACATTTATACTATCCATATAATTTTTTTTATGCCTACGTCCGTGAAAAAATTAACACGTAGTATTTACTAACTTTTTTTAATTTTTTTTTTTTATCATGTATAAGAGACTAGATTAATGGTGAGAAAAAGGTCTGTTGCGACATATGGTCATAGGCATTGTATTATGTATATATAATATACATATGTATATAATATGATGTGTAGAGCGAGAGAGACACTAGAATCAAGGTATGGAGAAATGCAGGAGGGTCTCGTGGCTGGCTATTTATATTGTCCGACAAGTAAACAGCGAAATCCTTTGCCTGTTACGCAAAAGCAAATGCAAAGGCAAAGGCTAAAAAGTATTACAACCTTCAAAAACTCATCACCATGCATCATTACTATACACAATCGCCGTTTTAATCATAACTGATTCATTCAACCCAGCTCATTTTGGAAAATTTAACTACCTACTCTCTCTCTCTCTCTCCAACTTGTTTGATTCTTTGATTTGCTCGATAATAGATTAATAAACCATTTAACCCTAGCTATAACCATGTATGTGGTCCAAATGATCGTGAATATCAAGCATGGCTAGTTCAGCAACATCGATCTAATTGCACCACCACCATCACATGTACTTTCTTCCAAAGTCAAAGCCGCCATCTGGTCAACGGAAGTCTTGGATCTCTCTCTCTCTCTCTCATACATTATTACAATTCATATATCGTGGGTTCACAAGTCACCAGAATTAATCTCGATCATGAAAAAAAAACGAAGAAACCTTTAAAGAAAAAGAAAAACATTTTGTGGTATTTTAAGTTTTAACACAAGCCACGAGGTCAAGCCTCAAATTTTCCATGCACTCTAGTGGGTACAAGGCAAAGAGCTTCTTCTAGAACTAATTATTATTTTATAACAAATTTCTTTTGAAACGATATATATATATATATACATATATATATATATATATATATATATATATATATATATATACGTGTGAACCCACTTATATATGTTTTTATTAGTCTCGAATATATATGAATTTCCATACTACAATGCACCACTATGTACATTCAAAAGCAAAGACTAGGATCAATGCTCTAAGAACCGACCATGGAGAACTATTAATCTGCTAGTCAATTTAATTGTTTCGTCCAGATGCATCGGTGCCAATCATATATCTGGTTGAAATTACTTTTAGGAATTATGTAATCCACATAATTTTTTTTGGATATCCATGTCACTCGCACATATATCTTTACACATGTATCTATAGGGGTACGTGTAGGACTACTTAATTTGTCGCAAGTATATTATGACTCAACCATTATATATATATATATATATATATATATATATATATATATATATATATATATATATATATTCAATTGACGTAAAACATGTTGCACATCAATGCTACATTAGACGAAATATTGTGTATCTCAATATTTAATCATTTGTACAATTGTATATCATATCCTAATAAGCATCCAATGAATATATGATATTTAACCATTGTTTAAATTGTATATCATATCCTGATGAGTATCCAATGAATGACTAGTTCATGCACAAACGAGAGCGCTCTTGTTTGGGGTTAATTTTTTATCTGGGCATGCGTGAAAACTAAATTAATAGACGAGTATACAGTTTATATTAAAAAATACATGAAATATAACATAAGAATTATGTTATTTGTAGCGCGATTATTATGTATTGAAATTTGCTTGTGTTGTTGAACAAAATATAAAATATTATTCTTTACTTCTTATTGCTTTTAGAGTTGGTCAACCCTATGTATTGGGTGTAAGGTCAACTATTGATACCTAATACTTAGTTTTCACACAGCTAGACCGCTATACATATATATGGTAGCTTATATTATATTCAGAGAATTAATAACAATATATAGGAGTGAAACTATAAATCTTGAACATCGCATATATTCTCAGACTTTTGAGAGCTACAAATATTGTATAGAGATCTCTTAAAATTAGGAGACACTTCGAACAATAATATCTAAGGATACATCGTACAGAGATTACAAATTAATTCAATACACACATCAAATATTTTGAGACAAAACCGCAGTTCTTGCCGCCCAAAGTAGATTACTCAAACGAATTTTTTATTATATAAATACTTTTATTAGTTATCATGGAAGGTCAACAATATTATTGCAGTAAATTTCCCACAACTATAAAGAATTTTAAAGTAAAATAATTCGTTTTAAACATTTTTTTTAGGGAAAGTGAGGTGGTCAAAAAGTTTGTGAAAAATTGGGATGACAAACTGATTTGATATTTTACTCTCATGTTCATTTGTTTGGAATGTCTTCTTTGTCGTTAAAGGTTATAATTATCAATTTGTCGAGCATTTGAATTATTGCTAGCCTTCTTCACTTTTTTTTTTTTTTGGAGGGAAGCCTTCATCACTTTATTATAATTTGATGTCTACCTTTTTCGTTCAGTACACTCTCATGAGTTAATATAGTGTGTGTGTGTGTGTGTGTGGTACACAAATACAATGATCCAAAATATAACTGGTTACCACAATAGTTTTTCATGGCCCTAGGAAATATAAATGATATTATTTATGAATAGTACGTAGACATCTTGAGAGATATGATCTATATGTAGATAAATTTTCAAAAAATGATCAGGTACACTGAGTATAACAAATCGGATTATCTAGAGTTATATTAAATTATCGCCTAGTTTATTACACATTATTATTATTATTTTTGGTAAACGTCTATCTAGCCTATATATTTACAGCAGGAAATATACATCTAATTAATATTCATATATCCATAGCTAGCTGGTAGAGTACGTACATTAAGTACACGACAAAAATATATAGCCAAAACCAACAAGTAATTTATAATATGTCATGAAACCATAAGAATTAAATATATATATATTTTTTTTAGTGAAAAACGAGAAGAGAGACGCCAATGTTAATGGCCCCCCACTTCCTCCAATTATGATAGGAAAAACAGCATCTAAGATATAAAGCGTCTCACTCCAAATATTTTAAAATTGATTTTTATTTTATTTTACACTAGCTGTAGGTTCATTGGCATTTACTTACTAAAATATTTTAATTGAAGAAAAAACACTTACTTAATTTTACATTATTATTAAAATTAAAATGAAGATCAAACTTTCAATTTAATTTTAGTAAAGAAGCATAACTTTTTCTATTCAAATATATAGTTCGAAATTATACAACCTTGTAAAATTCAAACTAGCCAAATAGTTATTATAAAGTTTGTCAAACAACCCTTCACCCTTGTAAGTTTCCAAATAAATCACCGTTTATGTAAAGTTAACCCATCTAATTTGTGAAGCTAAACAAATAAAAGTGATGACTATTATTGGTATCAAAACAATAGGTGATGACTATTTTATGAATTATAAATTTTCACACAAGTGATATTCTCTACCACATAAAAGAAGAGATTCAATTAACTTAGGTTAACCTTTAACCGAAAATTTAGGTTAAAGGTTAACCGTTTAACCGATTTTTTTAAATTAGGTTAACCGAAATTAACCGAATTAACCGAATTGTTTTTATATATTTTATTTAATATTTAAATTTATTTAAGAAATTAATGCCTTTAATTTCATTATAATTAAATTAATTAGTAAATTGATATAATTAATTTTTTAAAAATTATTATAAATTCGTATATAAATTTTAATAAATTTCAGTTTAACTAAATTAAATTTTGTTAATAGATATTATTAATTATAATTAAAGTTAAATTAATTAATTTAATTTGAAAAATAATATATTTTATTTTTTTTATTTAATAAGTCTTATAATCTAGGTTAACCTAGGTTAACCGAAAATTAACCGGTTAAAATTAACCGAACGGTTAATTTTAACCGAAATCGCGGTTAAAATTAACCGTTCGGTTAATTTTAACCGGTTAATTTAGGTTAAAAAATAAATAAAAAAGATTAGTTTAACCGAATTTGCATCATAAGATTATAGAAACATCATCCGGAATCTATAATTTAAAAGTACGATTATCTTTTAAAAAATTAAAAATGCGTACTAAAGGGAATAATCAAAGATCATTTCGCTTTTTCTGACAAAAAAAAAAAAAAAAAAAATTCAAAAATCATTTCGACAGCGTCTGAGGCTTCAACTGGAAACGACAAAGCAACCCTTTACTTTCTAGCCTAATCACGCGCCATCACTGCATGTGCGTCTCTCTCTCTCTCTCTCTCTCTCTCTCTCACATAAAGATTAATAAAAAAAATCTATATATTTTTCCTCGTCGACACTCAAAACTTTCCTTCTCTCTCTCTGAGATGTTTTTTTTTTCTTTCCCATATCAGAAGACTTTGTTATATGATATGTGAGCACTTGAAATTAAACACCCCACGAGCTCTACACATTTCATCATATCTTTATCCTTATCCCCATCACATCTCTCTCTCTCTCTCTCTCAATCTTGATCACAATATCACATGGCGTTCGAAACCATGCTGATAAAGGTGAAGACGAAGATATTCGCGTCGTCCGCCGCGGCGGCGGTGGGAGTGGTGTCCTTCGAGATGGCGGGAGTGATGTCGAAGCTCGTCCAGCTCTGGCGACTCCTCTCCGACAACAACTCCGACAGCGCCGCCGCGATCGTCGCCGTCACGGCCCTCGAAGGAGTCCGCAAGATCGTCTCCAACGACGACTCCTTCCTCGCCGCCCTCGCCTGCGCCGAGACCCTCCAGACCCTCCGCCTCCTCTCCCACCCCATCTCACGCGCCGCCGCCAGATCCTCCTCCGCCGCCGGATTCCCCTCGCTCTTCCGCGACTTCGCCGACTCCGGCCGCGACCCCAGGGGCTGGACCCTGCCGTGGCGGGAGATGGACGCCGTCGCGCGCAAGATGGACCGGCTCGCCGCCGCCACGGCGCTGCTCCGCCGCGAGATGGAGGACCTCGCGGCGGCGGAGGGCAGCCTCAGGAAGGGGGCGAGGCCGGCGCCGGAGTTCCACCAGAAGATCCTGTGGCGGAGACAGGAAGTGAAGTATCTGAAGGAGAAGTGTCTCTGGAGCCGGAGCTTCGACTACGTGGCGTCGATACTCGCGCGCTCGATCTTCACAGTGCTGGCACGTGCCAAGCTCGTGTTCGGACTCCAACCGCCTCCCAGGTCTCCTCTCTCCGCCGCCGTACATCCCTCTGACTCCATCCCTAGGTACACTATATATACGCTCATCTCATTTTTTTATTATTTTACTCTTTTCGACATTTTAATTGATTAAGATTGCTTGCTCATCAATTAATATTTGCACCGGTAGTCATCTGAAAAATTGGGTGTGTAAAGTTATATAGTCAATTAAAATTAAAAGTTACATATTATTAAGTTTGTGTAAAAATTAATGAGATAGCTAAACTTTGTAAAATTGTCGGAATATCAAACTCAATGATCATGCAATTAATTTTTTTTTTTAAGTGAAAATATTTACTCATATATAAAATATCAAAATTCGGTTAATGAATTAATAGCTAAACTTTATAAAATTGTTGAAATATCAAATTTAATAACTTTTTTGATCATGCAATTAAAGTTTTCGAAATGAATTTTACTTATATATAATATCAACATTTTAACTATGGTTTAATTCTTTTTTGCTAATAAATTTTACCCACCCTTAATTTTTCATTATCATCATAATCATATTAATTTTTACATTTAAACTTAAATTTGCACGATTTTTCATATATAAAAAAAGTTGCTACACACATACCCATATCTATATCTAAATTCACGCACATGTACTCAACTTGGTTTGATATCATTATCTTTCAGCGTCCCGGGAACGAACAACAAGCAGGGCTTCCTCGAGGAGACCACTCGCGTGGTGACGAATCCGCCGGAGACGACCCTGGGCGCGGCGGGGCTGGCCGTACACTACGCCGGAGTAGTGATGGCGATGGAGAGGATGATCAAGTCCCCTCAGCTGGTGGGCCCCGAGGCCCGCGACGAGCTCTACTCCATGCTCCCGGCGGCCGTGCGGGCCTCGCTGCGGGCCCGCCTCCGCGGGGTGGGATTCTCCGCCACCGACCCCGCCCTCGCCGCCGAGTGGCGCGCCGCGCTGGCCCGCATTCTGACGTGGCTGTCCCCGCTGGCACACAACATGATTCGCTGGCAGAACGATCGGAGCCTCGAGCAGAGTCATCACGGCGGATCGTCGGGAGTTTTGCTTCTTCAGACGCTCTTCTTCGCCAACACTCACAAGGCCGAGGCCGCGATCACCGAGCTTTTGGTGGGGCTTAATTACATTTGGAGGTTCGATAGGGAAATGACCGCAAAGGCCTTCTTCGAATCACACCTCAACAATACTACTACTACTAATAATAATAATAATGCATTGTTCGTCAATAACACTGTTGTGCCTGTTAATTGATATTAATCGATTTTGATGAGGGTTGATTGTTTTCTTAATATATATATAGTTTTATATATTATATATTACTGCGGAGTATTAAGATTCGGACCCCACCCTGATGATGATGATGATTATATATATATGATCGATCATTATTCTCTGTATATTAATTCTATATGTATTTTGTGTAGATTTTTTTTTTCTTTCTTCTGCGAGTTGTATATTAGTCCGATGATCTGATTTTTTGAGTAATCAAAGAAACGATGATATCTTGGGTTTTGCAATTGAGATATTTTGGTGATCGTGTAAATACTGTTACGTTTTCTTCTTGTTTTATGATTGTTATGAGCATGGACGAAGCCAAGCCACATAACTAGAGTTTATTTATTGATAAAAAAAAATCCCATTATTAATTGAAAGCCTAATAACTCAAGAATATTTATGTCTATCTAATTTATTTTTAAAAAAAATATTTGGGATAAAAAAAATTAAGTCATAACTAAACAATTTAAATTGTAAAAACACAAAATATAATACGAGTATTAGTTATTAGATCTTCAACAACACCAGTTAGGCTGAGATAGCGATTGTGGGCCTACACATTTGCTATTTGTTACTGTTGTAGCATCATGGTTTTTGTATATTTTTATATATTAGGCAAGTATTGCTTCAACCACGTATAAATGCGCTGTTTTTTTCCCCTTAACTTATTGTTTTGGCTGAATTCAATTTCAAGGCGAATATGCGGCAGCAAAATATGGGAGGTCCTATTCTCAATTGACTTATTAAGTTAAAAATAAATATTTTTAAATAAACAGCTGAGATTGGGACGCTGCTGGGACACATATATTCTTATAGTATATGATTAAGATCATGATGGGTTATATATTTTATTTATTTTCCTCCCCTTTTTTTTCTTTCTTTTCTTCGGTTACATTATTATGTTTGCATTATTCCAACGCCTAAAGGGAATATAGTCTTTAGTCTAATGGTTAATGTAGACCACGCAGAAATGAGTTGATTTGCTTTAACTTGGGCTACTTTGTGTGATATGGATCACTAAACCCCATTTTGGGATACGTATCACGAATAATTCTCAAGGATATAGTTTATTATAAACATGTGAATGGATGAAGTGATGTTTATCCATTTCCCGAGATATATATATATATATATATATATATATATATATATATATATATATATATAGTGGCGTACAGAAAAGATAAATACAATACCTGAAATTGAAAAGAATTCCCGATTTTTCGATGGAGGAAATTACTCAAATTTTCCATATGTTGAGGGCCATTTTAATCAATATTATTACTTATTTTATGGGTCCATTCATGACTTTGCCTACATATTAACAACTATGAGTTATTCCAACTTCCTTAACCTCATATTTTATGTTCATTTGTTTTACCTTAGATAGAAATTCTCCCAATATGCAATTTCGGTACCTGAAAAATGTTCCTACATCTATCATCTATGTTTATGTGTACAAATATTATTTTTCATCAAATATATCTGTTTGATTTTTAATAGATGGATATAAAAATATCGTCGATGGGACATATCATACTTGTCATTACCTGATTTATTTATTTTTACATCTTTTTTTTACAAGAGCGTATTTTGTTTGCGCACATATTTTTCTTTATAGAAGCGTATGTGAAAAATTGAAAAGGCCGATATATACTTCAATTTAATTTTTACATCTGTTAGGTTTTAATGGCTGATCGTACAAATTTTGATGGAGCCACATAATCGAACTCAAACGAAATGAAGAAAGTGCATAAATAATAGTCAAGCAAAAATAAATTTCAGCACTATTTACAAAATTTGTTAAAGTCTAGTATCTACAAGTCTAAGTCAAAATGAAGACAAGATCATGTTAGAATTAGACCTCGGTAAAAACTACATGGACTGAAATTAAATTGACCAAAATATCATCCCTTTTTTTATTTTCATTTTGTTTTACTTTCTTTTAACCATTTTTAAAGGAATTTTTAACCCATAATTAATTCAAATATCATTCTATCTTATAAAAATAAACTATAAAATATCTTCTTCGAAATCAAAACTAGTGTTTTTAAACTCCAAATTCAAACACCTTTGTGATTTATGAAACACGACGATATTATAAAATTTGCACCTTCTATTCTATGTACTATAAAAAGGTCGGCATAAAATAATTGACGTTATTCATAAATTTATGACGATATAAAAAAGTGATATCTCCGTCAATTTGAATAGGTACTTACGGGCCAGTTCCTAATTTGCGGTGCATGAAAACAAGGCGGCCCAATGGACCTACGCTCAGTCAATTAGGCCAAATCTGGTATTAAAAGCCCAAATATCACACACAGTCATGAAAATGCTTTGGCCCAGTAAGGTACTTGTAGTTTAAACAATGAACAACACGTGTTAGATCTTTCCGACTTTGCACTTTCTATGTACTATATATAGGTCGGAATAAAATTGTTGACGTTATTTACAAATATAAGATAATATTGTCTATTTAATCGGAGTCGTTTTGAATTTCATTGGCGCTAATTTTAAAATTTAAGCCGTTGGTTTTATCAATTTATTCATTTTCAGGAGGCCTTTATAAAAAAAAAAAAGATAATATTTTATATAAAATTTATGACGGTATAAAAATGCAAGTACTTTTATAAAATGAAAAAAAAAAGTAAAATAAAAATAGTGATATTTCCGTCAATTTGAATACATGTGTCTAATTCAAATGACCCACAAAGGCCTAATCCGGAATTAAAACCCAAAACCCAAAAGTCACACGGACGCTTTGGCCCAGTAAAGTACTTGTAGCCCAAACAATAAACATAACACGTGTCAGATTAAAAAATCCCTCATTCTAACTTCGAAATTAGGATTAGATAAGAGTCCGACTCTAATTCCTACTTTACATCAGGTGTCCCAAAACCTATATAAGAGACTCACTGTGTGGTTTAAAAATACAAAAACACCTCAAAAGCTTGACGAACAACACTTGATCGTATATACACACAAAGCAAGTAGTTCTGTTTGTATCAAAAGATCTAAAGTAGTATTGCGAAGAAGAGATCGATAATAATGGAGTGCGTTAACGGTTGTGGCTTCTTCGGATCGGCCGAGACACGTGACATGTGTTCGAAGTGCTACAAAGACTTCATCAAGACCCAAACAATCTCTGATAAGCCGATCTCAGCCGCTGATAGTCTCGATGCTAAGGTACGGGACATCGGGGGAAAAATCCTGAAGTTGATCTCAGCCGTCGATCGCATCCGTGATGAAACTTGGTACGACATGATGGGTGAGCTGTCAAAGATAACGGCAAGATACACTAACTTGAACTCAGCCGTTAGCGGAGGCGATCAAACAGTGGCTTCTGGAAACGACGTCGAAGTTGAGATGTCTGAGATCACGGCGACGATCTCTAAGTTGATGTCAGCCGTCGATCGCAGGGGTGATGAAAAGAAGGCTTCTGGTAGAACGGACGGCCAGGATGAGTTGATGGAGAAGATGAAGGGTTTGAGAGTGAACGTGAAGGTGAATCGAAACCGGTGCGAGTGTTGTAAGAGGAAGGTCGGGCTTCTAGGGTTCCGGTGCCGATGCGGCGGAGTTTTCTGCGGCCAACACAGAATGCCTGAGCTTCACACGTGCGACGTTGATTACAAGGAAAGAAATCGCTCCAACGTTAACCCACACCTCACCTTGGTCAAGGCCGATAAGTTGGAGTATAGGATTTGATTAGATATTTTAAATGTTTTTGTGATTGTGTTTTTAGGGTTGTAAATTGTAATGTTCTGCAATCACGTTAATGTAGTATTTTAAATTTTCTTCATGTTGCTCAGTGTAAAAGCAATCATTATTATTTGGAATTAAGTATATACAATTGTAGTTTTATGTTACACAGATGATCGATAAATTGCATTGAAATAGAAACCGTATATTTTTTTGATCGAAAACTCGTGATGTGCTTTTACATGAATTAAGGGGGT
Organism: Urtica dioica subsp. dioica; assembly: GCF_054948205.1. NCBI lineage: Eukaryota > Viridiplantae > Streptophyta > Magnoliopsida > Rosales > Urticaceae > Urtica > Urtica dioica. Next base: position 19,410,483 of record NC_142767.1, read on the forward strand.
TTTGCGTCACAAATATTTCATTAATTCTTTCATTGATATGTCCACTCTGAATTTCACATTTTATAAATTCATTTAACCGATTCTGCTTAAAGTTATGGTCAAATAATTTGCTGTGACGTAATATAATTAACTTGAGTTGATTTACCTAATTAATTATCCAATATTTGAAGAGTAAGAAATAAGATGAAAGAGTAGAATGACTAAGAAAGAAAAGGAGGTGGCTAGACATTTTGCGTTGCATACTCTTACGTTGTGGAACCAAACCTAAAATTATACTGAGAAAAAGAGAAATCCAAACAGTATATATATTTATCATTTGATATAATCATTTTCCATAATATTATATGTTCGTCTAATCTAAATTCATACACAAGCATGTCTATACCTTATTTCCATATTTTGTGACATCAAACACCGGGGTAGCAAGCAAACCTGACCGTGTTGGCCATGTTGCTAGAGTTTTCAATTTTTTTTTTAATTAAATCTTTATAATTCGAGTGATAAAAGGACATATCAGCTTATTCAAAATCCAGCATATAATTCAAGGTTAAGCGGAGCTGAGGACTATTCGCAACAGAGTACTTTTTGCGAGATCGAGTTGGAGTCTAAGTAGGTAATCTCAATTATCCTTCGGCACCATGAATTCGTCTTGAATAATAGATGATATCTACGCCATTTATACACTCGCGGCCTCATTATTCAACTTCGTTAAATGAGTCTGAAACCAAGTGGCCCATCAACATACCCAATGCAATTTCATTAATTCATGTATTTATTGTTTATGCATGGATTGATGAACCTTCTCTCTCTGTGTATTGTTGATCTTCTCCGGACCGATTTGGTCAATCTTGAATTAATAAAAATCTTCGTCTTGCCCTAAAATTTTCTTTTCAAAAAGAAGAGAAGAAGTTCCTGGTTATTTGATTCATATGCTTGTCCTATTCTGCGACAAAATCCTACTTTATTAATCAACGCATAATCTTATATATATATATATATATATATATATATATATATATAGCGGGATGGATATGCGTAAATCTTATCTTATTTTCTTTTTCGATAAAAAAAAATTATGAGAAAATGGAGGAGAGATAAATTAATTCTGTATATTATCATCTTACCTCATTTGATTTGATTTTATTGTTTCTTTTTTTCTTACCTAAAAATAATAAATGGGTTCGCTATATTATGAAAACTCAAGTTTTGTTATATAGTTAACTTTTGGGAAATTCTAAAAAATAGTCACGAGATTTTATTAACAAAGCCAAAAAGACATTAATAGTTATAAATATTCGTAAATAATTATAAATAACCACACGTTCCAAGGGCAGACATGAATTCTAAAAAAGTCCAGAAATTGTAACATCAATGTAATGACTAGTTACTCTAAATTTACAAAAAGTTGGCTATTTAATAAATCTCTAAATTTTGGTGGCTTAGTTACTCGATTAATTGCTAAAAAAATTCTTCAATTAAAAAGCTTCCTTGGATAATACTCTCTCTCTCTCTCTCTCTCTCTCTCTCTCTCTCTCTCTCTCTCTCATCGCAACCTCGCTATTTATCTCTCTTCCCCATGTCTTTGTCTCCCGTTCTCTTTCGCTCAATTCATCTCTATTTTTTTCTCAGCCTTCTCCTCTCATTCTCTATCTCTCCTTCTCTCGGTGAAGCTCGATCGTCGCCAGTAAGTTTGGTTGATTTTTAATTTTTATGTAATGTTTAGGTTTTGTAAAGATGGTAACTTCTTTTTAAGATCTAGGTAATCCCGTTAGTTTTTTTTTTTTTTATATATCTATCTTGCAAAAGGGTGAAATTATATACTTTTGCATACTCATATTTATTTTATGTAAGCGTTGCAAATTTTGCGACAACGTTGGCACAAACGCTTCAAACAGGTTGCAAATTTGTGACAACATTGTCACAAAATATATAAACGAGACCTTGATATGCATGGTAAAGATTGTGTAACAATGTGATCACAAAGCTGTGAGTTTTGTGACAACATTGTCACAATTTCTTTTTAACAAACATAGGACTCGTTTTAAGATTTCTAACAATGTCGTCACAAACTAGTAAGCTTTTGTGATACCATTGTCACAAATGCGGGCATGTTTGTGAAAAAGAACACTTTATTTATAAGACAAGGCGTTCCTCAAGAATGTGTATCCATGTGATTTATCGTGATGACTTATGTATGTACGTGGCCTATTCGTGCGCGGACTAAGACTAAAGCATATATATATATATATATATATATATATATATATATATATATTTCAAATTAGAAGGTATAACTTTCTCTCTTTAGCTCTTAGTTTTTGGTGACAAAATTGTCATAAATTGCTCAAATTTTATTATAACATTGTCGCAAAATACTCAGTCTTTGTGACAACGTTGTCACAAAGTACTCAAATCATTGTCACAACATATCATAAATTTTCTACTTTATTTACAATTTTTTTTTTGTAAAGTCTAGTATATGTAAGTATTTTAAGTTTAGATCAAAAGTAAAAAAAAAAATAAAGACAGAAAAATGTGAGAAGTAGACCTTGCTAACACTACATGGAATTAAATTAAATTAAATTGACCAAATATTATCATTACTTTTTATTTTCATTTTGTTTTTCCTTTTTATCATTTTTTTAGAATTTTCAACGTATTATTACTTAAAATATTATTCTATCTTTTGAATGTAAAATATTAAAATATCTTCTTCTTCTTAAAAAAAAAAATAGTGTTTCTAAACTCCAAATTCAACAACGTAGGCGTTTATGAAATATTATAAAATTTGCACCTTCTATGTACTATATAAGCTCGGCATAAAATCTCTGATTAAAAAAACTATCGGCATGAAATCTTGACGATATTCAAGAAAACCTATTTCTTGCGTCTAATTCCTCATTTGCAATTCAAGAAAACCTGGCGGCCCAGTGCAGTCACGCTCAGTCAAGTGGCATTTGCGGCTGAAGTCACAACTTCAGCCATTTCTTGCATTTGTGTCACTTATTTGCTAAAATTGCATCCGTATCACTTATTTGCATTTTTGTCACCTATAGAAAGTCTAAATTACCCTCACCTACAAAAGAGGCTGGTTCCGGCGGAGATTCGATGAGATTCAGCGCGATTCGAACGTAAAATTCGCTCAACTCACGAGGATGGTGGAGCGGGTTCTACAGACCGCGCAGACCAGCCCGCCGGAGAAGGAGGCTGGCGGCCGAGTCGCGTCGGAGCGTCCAGGGGTGCGAGCGAAGGCGGCGGCGGTCGGAGATGGAGTGGATCTGCAGAACCGTGCGACCTCGTCGAGCGTGAACCCGGAATCCGGCGCGATTCTTAGATCTAGATCTAAGAATCGCGAGGAGGAGGCGGCGACGAAGCCGTGCTCGGTCGTGAAGGCGTCCCTGAGGGACGTCGGAGTGGCGGCGGCGGCGAGCGTGATGCTGGTCGGGAACGCGATGGTGATGGACGTCTTGCTCGGAAGCAGCGACGGCGGTCTCGTGTTCGAAAGGAGTCTACTTTTTTTTTGAAATATTTGACTGCGAGTCTACTTTTTGTAATTTGTTCTGTGAGTCTATTTTTTTTCGAAATATTTGACTGCGAGTCTACTTTTTGTAATTTCTTCTGTGAGTCTACTTTTTTTTTCGAAATATTTGACTGCGAGTCTACTTTGAAATCTGCGTAAGGGTATTTTGGTCCTATTTTTTTTATCAAAGTGACATCTATGCAACACCTTTTTTCGTCGTGACTCATTTGCAATTTGGAGCCTAATTTGTGACTTTAATGTAAATCTCTCCTCAGTCAATTAGGTCACATCCGCGGCATTAAAACCTAAAGCCCAAATATCACACATGGTCATGAACACACTTTGGCCCAATAAAGTATTTGGTCGTCCAAACAACACGTCGACACGTGTCAGATCCTTCCGACTTCGATAATAGGAGTAGATAATAAGTCCGACTCAAATTCCTACTTTACAGCAGGTGTCCCAAAACCTATATAAGAGACTCACTGTCACTGGTGTGGTCTAAAAAACCGAAAATACCTCACAAGCTTGAGCAACAACACGTCTACAAAACCACTCGACCATACATACAGAAAGTAGTTCGGTTTTTACTTTTTAGGGATATAAATTAATCAATATTCATCAAGAGATCTAACGTAGTATTGCGAAGAAGATATCGATAATAATGGAGTGCGTTAACGGTTGTGGCTTCTTCGGATCGGCCGAGACACGTAACATGTGTTCGAAGTGCTACAAAGACTTCATCAAGACCCAAACAATCTCTGATAAGCCGATCTCAGCCGCTGATAGTCTCGATGCTAAGGTACGGGACATCGGGGGAAAAATCCTGAAGTTGATCTCAGCCGTCGATCGCATCCGTGATGAAACTTGGTACGACATGATGGGTGAGCTGTCAAAGATAACGGCAAGATACACTAAGTTGAACTCAGCCGTTAGCGGAGGCGATCAAACAGTGGCTTCTGGAAACGACGTCGAAGTTGAGATGTCTGAGATCACGGCGACGATCTCTAAGTTGATGTCAGCCGTCGATCGCAGGGGTGATGAAAAGAACGCTTCAGGAAGAATGGACGGCCAGGATGAGTTGATGGAGAAGATGAAGGGTTTGAGAGTGAACGTGAAGGTGAATCGAAACCGGTGCGAGTGTTGTAAGAGGAAGGTCGGGCTTTTAGGGTTCCGGTGCCGATGCGGCGGAGTTTTCTGCGGCCAACACAGAATGCCTGAGCCTCACGCGTGCGACGTTGATTACAAGGAAATAAATCGCTCCAACGTTAACCCACACCTCACCTTAGTCAAGGCCGATAAGTTGGAGTATAGGATTTGATTCGTTTTTACTGTTTTGTGTCTTTATTAGGGTTGTAAAGTTCTCCAGTCAGCGTAATGTAGTATTTTCTTCTTCTTCTTCTTCTTCTTCTTCTTCTTCTTCTTCTTCTTCTTCTTCTTCTTCTTCTTTTTACTCAGTGTACGAGCGACCATTATTATTTGGGAAGAAGAATATGTTGCTCATAGCCAATAGATTATGTTTGTATTAAAAGAAACTCTTTCATTACATGAATTAATGAAGGGGTTTTACATCAGAAATATTTCAATTTTTTAGTGTAATTTTTTTTAGTATTTGATCTACTCTTAATTTCACAGCTTATAAATTCATATAACCGCTTCCTCACAACGTTATGGTAAAATTAAGGGCTCAATAGTTAACTAGCCATTTGTAAATTTAAATTTTGCAATAGTCAATATTTTGTTGATTTTGTAAAATAGTCATTAACAAAAATTAACGAGGATCAAATTCAAAATACCCTTCATAAAATATTTCAAAATAAAAAAAATGAATCACTAAATGAGTTGACCACTGCCACATTCAATGACACTTCATTCCTTAACTATCTCTCTAGCTAATAATGTTGACTTTGTCTCTCTGCTTTGATTTTAACTATTCACTGTGGTGCTCGAAGGTTGCGTCACAGTCTCCCAGGCGTTTCTGTGACAAATTTACTAAAATTAACAAAAATAAATACAGATATACCAAAATTAACGAGAGACAAAATCGGAGCAAAAAAATTCACAAAAATAAACATGGTAACATCTCCTTCTTTGGTTATGGCAGACCTAAGAAAAAAAAAATTAGGTCACAAAAAAATTTGCAACCCTAACAATGGTATAAAGAAAGAGAAGAACGTGAATCACCGAAATTCGAAACCCTAACATTAGTGACAAAGCAAGTGCCTGACTTTCTCGACAGTATGTGTCTCCTCTCCCACTCCGGCATACGATGATCGCGCCTCCATCGCTACTCCTCTAAATCCCCTCCGCCACCGAACAATCATCCCCTCCGTTGAAATTGGAGCCTCCAATTCTTGTTCTTCTGCCGTAGAGACAGTCGCCGAAGACGCGCGACGAGGCAAGCGACTCGGATAAACATGTGCGTCGTCGACTTTGGGACGGGGAATCGGTCGCGGGTCGAGCGGGTGAGATCGTACAGTAGAGTTAGGATGGGGATTACTTGTTGTACGTTAGAGAGAGAGAGAGAGAATTTATTGGAAAAAAAATCAACTATTAAGTGGAGATTGATTTTTAACGTAAATGTAATTGATTGCTATAAAACAGGAAGTGATTAAATGTATTATCTCTGATAAATAATAGATTAAAAAAAGGTTAAAATCGGTAGAGATTTTTTTATTTTATTGTCACGTCAGATAAATTAGCTATTTTACTAAAATATTGAAACATTGGCTATTTCACAATTTCATCCTTTCAAACGACTTATTTGGTCTAATTTTTCTAAAATTAACTGTCCTGGCATAATAAAATCACTTATTTGGTCAAGGCCTGATAAGTTAGAGTATAGGATTTGATTCGTCTTCATGGTTTATGTTTTTAGGGTTGTAAAGTTTCCAAACAGCGTAATTTAGTCTCATACATTATTATTTTTCCAAACACTAAAAAATTGAAATATTTCTGATGTAAAACCCCTTCATTAATTCATGTACTGAAAGAGTTTCTTTTAACACAAACATAATCTATTGGCTATGAGCAATATATTCTTATTCCCAAATAATAATGGTCGCTCGTACACTGAATAAAAAGAAGAAGAAGAAAAAAAAATACTACATTACGCTGAGTGGAGAATTTTTACAACTCTTATAATGACACAAAACAGTAAAAACGAATCAAATCCTATACTCCAACTTATCGGCCTTGACCAAGGTGAGATGTGGGTTAACGTTGGAGCGATTTCTTTCCTTGTAATCAACGTCGCACGTGTGAAGCTCAGGCATTCTGTGTTGGCCGCAGAAAACTCCGCCGCATCGGCACCGGAACCCTAGAAGCCCGACCTTCCTCTTACAACACTCGCACCGGTTTCGATTCACCTTCACCTTCACTCTCAAACCCTTCATCTTCTCCATCAACTCATCCTGGCCGTCCGTTCTTCCTGAAGCCTTCTTTTCATCACCCCTGCGATCGACGGCTGAGATCGGCTTATCAGAGATTGTTTGGGTCTTGATGAAGTCTTTGTAGCACTTCGAACACATGTTTTGGGTCTCGGCCGATCCGAAGAAGCCACAACCGTAAACGCACTCCATTATTATCGATCTTTTCTTCGCAGTACTACTTTAGATCTCTTGATGAATATTGATTGGTTTAATATCTCTAAGAACAGACTACTTTGATCAAGTGGTTTTGTAGACGTGATGTTGCTCAAGCTTTTGAGGTGTTTTTGTTTTTGTATTTTTAAACCACACAGTGAGTCTCTTATATAGGTTTTGGGACACCTGATGTGAAGTAGGAATTAGAGTCGAACTCTGTATCTAATCCTATTTTCGAAGTCAGAATGAGGGATTTTTTAATCTGACACGTGTTATGTTTATTGTTTGGGCTACAAGTACTTTACTGGGCCAAAGCGTCCGTGTGACTTTTGGGTTTTGGGTTTTAATGATTTGGCCTTTGTGGGTCATTTGAATTAGACGCATGTATTCAAATTGACGGAAATATCACTATTTTTATTTTACTTATTTTTTTTCATTTTATAAAAGTACTTGCATTTTTATACCGTCATAAAAATAGTATGAAATAACCAATTCAAACTATGACTTTTGCAAAATAGTCATAGTTTCATTATGTATAGCAAAATAGTCAATTGAGAGTACTACGACTTTTAATCTTGCCTCAATTAATTTTAATCCAGCCGTCATAAACCTTACATTCTGTCTTTATAGTTCGTTGTGATTAAATTTAATCCAACCTAGATTAATCTTACTTTGACTAGTTTGATTATAGTTGACAAACTATGGCTATTTTGCAAAAGCTTAAGTTCTATTTTGCTATATAACCGCTTGACCCAATTTTATATACAATATTATCTTTATTTTTTATAAAGCCTCCTCAAAATGAATAAATTGATAAAAACCAACGGCTTAAATTATAAAATTAACGCAAATGAAATTCAAAACGACTCCAATTAAATATACAATATTATCTTATATTTGTAAATAACGTCAACAATTTTATTCCGACCTATATATAGCACATAGAAGGTGCAAAGTTACCAGTGTATATGCTCCAAAATTTTATGCTGATTCCTTGGTAAACTTCAAAATTTAATTGTAGTACTTACAAATTTAAAACATATATATATATAAGAAGTTATATATCAGCTTATTATGAAAGGACCAGGAAAGTCGAGAGCGTCAAAAGATCTATCAGCTTATTCGAAGCCCGACATATAATTCAAATAATAATAATAAAAAAGGAAGTTTCAAGTTATCTGAATAAAACACTAATCCGATTCTGCGTCAGAAGTACTATTTCTTAAGGGCACAAAGGCTCTTATAAAAACAAACTACCATGACACGACGACCACAAATAGGTTCAGCAAAATTATGCGTATATAAAAAAAAAAGTCTGCAGCAAAAGAAGACTAGCTACTTCTGAGTACAGAGTTTTTATTTGAAGATTATAGATTTGATTCAAAATCGTATATATTAATATGCAGCCTATTACGTGTGTCAAGGGTTGTGGCCTCTTCGGATCTGCGGAGACCCGAAACATGTGTTCCAAGTGCTACAAAGACTTTATGAACACCGTCAAGGTTGAGCTGTTCAAGATCGCAGAGAGAAACTCTAATTTGATCGTAGCCGTTCAAAGAGGCGATGAAATAGTTCCTTCTGGAAACAGCATCGAGGTCGAGAAGTCAGAGATCACGGCCCTAATCTATAAGCTGAACTCAGTCGTCGATCGCAGAAGTGAAGAAAAGCTAGCTTCTCAAATCGACGGCGAGGATGAGTTGTCGGAGATCAAGAAAAAGATGGAGGGTTTGAGGAAGAAGAGGCGGTGCGAGAGTTGCAAGAAGAAATCCGGGCTTTTAGGGTTTCTGTGCCGTTTCGGCGGACTTATCTGCGGCCAACACTAATTAATAAGATTCACATGTTTGATTACAAGACACGCAATAATTCTAACGCTAATCCACACCTCACTTTGGCCAAGGCTGATCAAGTTAAATTACAGGATTTGATCATTAGCGAATTTTTTTTTAGTTCTTACTTTTACTTTTAGCTCAGACTCAATATGTATTTCTTTTCGTATGCAGATATTATATTATTTATTGCGAAATTTTCGTATTAAAATATGTTGCTACAGCCGCCAATGTGAAACTAACACACATTGAAGACTGTTGTATTATATATATATATATATATATATATATATATATATATATATATATATATATATATATATATATATATAATTGCGTTGTCTATTTCTCATTACAAACACTGGCCTATGTATAATTAATGTTTGGAGAGTTTTAGGTTTAGGATCTTATAGGCGATCGATATATATGTTTCACATAAGATGACATCAATATAACAAAAGAAAACTCATGAACAGTATCAAAAGCTTACTAGAGCATCTCCAATGTTAAGAGTAACCAATTTTTGCTACATTATTATTATAATAATATTTAATTATAACATTCTTCCACATTATTTATTTGTCAACTTACAAAATAACACTCTAATGGTAACAACTTTTAAAAGTGCCATCTATAAACTTATTTTATTTTCCACTTTATTTTCACATTTATATATAATTGAATTAGAATATAGCTCGATAAAAAAAAAAAAAAAATGCATTTAGACTGAAATCATATTTATTAATTCTAAAAGGTTTGGAAACATACAAAAAAAATTGGGAATATACAAAAAGAAAGTCGGGAAATATGAAACTGATTGGAAACATAAAAAAATATTGGGACTATGGAACATATTATTGAAAATAAATAAAATAGTCCTGAATGTATTGAACGTTCACTAGCATAGTGTTTAACTCACACCATTGTAAATAAAGTTGAAAATGGAATAAGACAAATGAAGTCTTCAGTTGAGAGTTGAGACTTTGTTGATTATATTTTTTATTAAAATAATAATAATAATAAACGCTTCACTTGGCATCGGTGTCAAAAAAAGTAATTGTGTCCTACAATGCTTTCACAAAAGCCCATTCATGTCATCACTATGCAAACTAAATTTGCCACTAGGCTCTTATGTGTACTACAATGCTTTCACAAAAGCCTATTTGTAGCATTCGAACCACCAAGAAGGGGAAACAAAGATATGCATGCCATGATTTGCTCAACTTGGCCTTGTTGGTTTGGTCAATGTGGTTCATGTCTAAGGATGCGACGTGGATTTGGTCATATATCAAAGTACGTATCTCGACATATTATAGTAATGCATCACTTCAAGAAGTAATGCGCACTTAAACATGCTTTCATTCTTGCTTTGATTACTAAAACTTTCTTCATTACATTTTTCCGTAGTTTAAAGTAAATCAGTTTTTTACATAATCAAAGATTTAGAATCCCTAGTGAAAATAAATCGGATTTTTTGACGAAATTCTTGATCGCTGACTCCAGTGAAAACCACGTCAAAGTAGCTAAGAACAAGTTGTAAAGATAATTTACAATGCCCTTCGCCTGTTTTGAAATTATAATTGAATTAAGTTTATTAACAAAATTTATTTAACTAAGTACTCCTATTTGTCAATGAAGAGTAAAAAATAATCAGTTAGAATAGTAGTTGATGAAGTAAGAGAGTGAGTCACCAAGGACACTTCTTTTTCCCTATGAAGTAAGAGAGTGAGTCACCAAGGTATAGTTCACTATTTTTTTTAAATAGTGCATTGTATTTATAATTAATCAATATTAACTGGTCATATATCACGCATGAAAAATAGACTGCCACAAGTGTTAAAATAATTTTATTTTTGTAAATACCTCGCGTAGATACTAAGTTTATCATCAGGATGGTGGTCCAGATCATTAGTTTAATTTTAAATTTGAATTTAGTGAGCACATTTATATTATTTATCATACTGTTGATATTAATTAGAGATAGTGATAGCTTAACTTCTTCTAAAGATACTATATATTTATTATAATGCAATATGAGAGATGAAACCTTTCTGTTTTTTTATTAACCACACCACATTATTACCGGTTTATCACCACGATGAATTAATAAAGTATAGTTTTAAAAAATGTTCCTAATTGTATACTAGGCTTTTGTGTACGCAATCACATGCAATTAGGTACTTAAATCCAAGTTGCAACTCGTGATGTATCTACCGTGACCATATGTAATCTTACTTGGTCTAGAATTGGCTATCGTTATGTTACTCAAAATATTCCAAATTCTTTGCCGCTTGATGACATATTTTATTTAAACAGAATGCGCGTATTTAAAAACATTAGATAAGTATTGTGAAAAGAAAAAAAAAAACATTAGATAAGTGAAACTCCTAAAATAGGTTTAATTATGGGAAATTACTTCTTTTATTATCTTTTTTTGAAATCAAATATAATAAAATAGAAGAGGTCGAAAGGACTCGGAAATCCGAGCCAAAAGTCGACTCACAATTCATATAAAAAGGAACGTTTTCGCTTATAAAAACAACCACTGGGACACGACGAAACACTACCAAAAAAGCAAAAGCCTACAAACAAAAAAACTCGATAGCAAAAGAATTCAAGTACGTTCGTGAAGAAGCGAAAATTTGGTTTGATTCTGATCATAGATACTAATATGGAGCCAACTATGTGCGTGAAGGGTTGTGGCTTCTTCGGATCGGCCGAAACCGGAAACATGTGTTCCAAGTGCTACAAAGACTTCGTCAAGACCCAAACAATCTCTAACCCGATCTCAGCCGTCGATTGCAGCGCTCATGGAAAACGGGTTTCTCTGTACGACAAGGTTCGCGAGATCACGGAGAAACTCTCTACCTTGATCACAGCCGTTGAAAGTCGCGGCGATGAACTACTGGCTCATTGGCACGCCGTTAAGGTTGAGCTGTTCAAGATCACGGCGAGAAACTCTAATCTGATCGAAGCCGTTCGCAGACGTGATGAAACAATGCCTTCTGGAAACAGCCTCGAGGTCGAGATGTCAGAGATCGCGGCCGTAATCTCTAAGCTGAGGTCGCTCATCGATCGGATCGGTGATGAAGAACCGGCTTCTAAAATCGACGGCCAGGATGAACTGTCGGAGGGTTTGACAGTTAAGAAGAAGAAGAAGAATAGGTGCGAGTGTTGTAATAAAAAGATCGGGCTTTTAGGGTTCCGGTGTCGCTGCGGTGGGAATTTCTGCGGCCAACACCGAATGCCTGAGCTTCACACGTGCGAATTTGATTACAAGGAAAGCAATAGATCTAATACTAACCCACACCTCTCCTTGGTCAAGGCTGATAAATTGGAGTATAGGATTTGACTAGTTTTTTCCTTTTTTTACTTTTTCTATTTTCCATGAGCTCAAATTTACATAGTTACTCAGAATCAATATATGTTTTATTCATTTAGTATTATTAACAACGTAATATCAATGTTTCGTTTTTTAAAAATAAGTTGCCACCGTTGGGATCATATGATATTAGCATCTTCGAAGACAAAATTTGAATTCGCAAATCGCCCGATGAACAAATCATTGCAAAAGTACTTTATAAGGAAGAGGAAAAAAGTGCAGATGGACATTAATGGCTTCATAGGATTTTACATGTAATATTTAACCACCAACACTGCCCTAAAAAGAAGAAGATGTGAATTATAAAGTGTTTATAAGGAAGAGGAATGTGACTTTTTTTTAGAGCAAAATTTAGAATAATATTTTGTAATATCTTTTTTTTTCACTCTTATATTTTCAGTTCATACCAGTCTTTATATAGGCTCTTAACATGATATTACAACTGGAAAAAAGTAAAATAAATAAATAAATTGAATAACAATAAAAATAGTTTGTAACAACATTTATTTCTGACCACCAATTACTAAAATTGATGTAACTTCTCCCTTTGATCTCCAAATGACCTAAAACCGGCATTACTAAATACATATAAAGGGATTTAATTTTATATATATTATATGCTAAAATCCATAACAGTTTGTCTATTCATCCAGACTATACATACAATGATAATAATAATAATAACAATAATAAAGCGAAAACATCAAATCCTCTCTCGAAAGATGACTTACTTGGTTAGGCTTTTGTACCAAAACACGCCAGTCTCGGGGCTGCCCTCGTCGGGCTCCACAAAGACGCACTCCTTGATCTCCCTGAGGACGGCATTGTAGACCGGAGTCGGGTCGATCGTGTAATAGTCGCCGAGGACGAGCCGGACGGCCCGTGTGGCCTCAACGGCGTGGTAGTGCGGAATCTTGGAGAACAAATGGTGGACCACGTGAGTGTCGACGATGTGGTGGCCCGCGGCGTTGAGGACGACACCGTAGTCCCTGTCCACCGTGGTCAGAGCGCCGCGGAGCCACGTCCAATCGGCGGAGCCGTAACGAGGGAGCGCCGGGTGGGTGTGGTTCAAGAATGTGACGTGGAAGATTAAGACGTTGAGCACCACGAGCGGGCCGAGGTAGGACCGGCACACCCAGCTCGGACCCCAGACGTAGGTGGCCCGGCCCAATAGGCCCAACATCGCGAGGACGGCCGCGTCAGAGGCCAGGACCCGGGCCCTCTGGCGTCGGGTGGTGAAGGTTGGGCTGTAAGGGTCGAAGTGGCAAGCGAGGCGAGGGTAAGCTCGGCCGCGGAAGTTGAAAGCGAGGTAAAACGGCCAGGTGAGGAGGGAAAACCCCGCCAGCGTGGCGGCACGGCCCGCGGGGGTTTCGCTGAGGTGGCGGGCGAGGCGAGTCAGGGCGTGCCTCCTTTTGGGGACGTAGTTTTCGTCGCGGTCCAAGGACCCGACGTGGGAGTGGTGGAGGCGGTGGGTGATCTTCCAGGAGAAGTAAGGGACGAGGAAGAAGGAGTGGAGGAACAAGCCCACCGCGTCGTCGAGCGATGGGTGGACGCTGAAGGCGTTGTGGCCGCACTCGTGGGCGATCACCCACAGGCGCGACCACGCCAGGCCCTGGCCCAGCCAATAGGCTGGCCAGGCCAGGGCCGGGAGAATTGGGCCCGGGAGGGACGGGATTAAGGCCAAGGAGGCCCAATAGAGGAGGGCCGCGGCGGCCAAGTCGACGATTAGGAAGGAGAAGGAGCGGAGCAAGGAGCGCTCGAAGCAGTGGGGCGGGACGGCTTTCTTTAGGTCGGCGAGGGAGAAGGGTGGCCTCGCGTGTGGGACCCGCTTAATAGGCGAGGCCACCGGCGGAGGCGACATTTATCAATAGAAAATAGAGAAGGAAATTAATGATGAGCTTGTGTGTTTTGAACTTTTGATATCTGATGATGAGACGAACATTTCGTGAATTATATGTATATTCATATATTAATGTTAAGAATCTAGATTTAATTCTACTCCAACTGTATTTTTCTTTAGCTTAATTATTAGAAATTAGTGATTCATTTATTTTTAGGAGATTTGTAGTTGAGGAAACGTGTCACACATATAGGAGACATGACATTGCAATATTAAAAGATGTAATTTCAAATGAATTGAGTTTAATTGGATCTATAGTAATACAAAATTAAAAATAAAAATAAAAATAAAAACTCTTCAATGTCCATTCCATTGAATCAGAATTGACGAAGGAAGACCATGGGAGTTGTTGGGAACTGGTGTCAGGTCAATAATTAGGGCATTATTGACTGTAAATTGCTCTGCATTCAATCAATTTTCCTAGCTAAAATGTAGGTACATATACGTATAAAATTGAAGAATATTTAGTTCGTCGGTTGCATCTTTAACTTTAGCTTGTTCTTTGATATTTATAGGAGGATTAGTTTCGCCTTTTTCTTACACCTTACTTTGCGTATTTTTTTGGTGTAACTTGTTTATTTATTGGGGTAACAAAACGCATGCACATTAGTCTCGCTTACCTACAAAATTACTGCGTCCTGGAATCATGGCGTCGACAGGGGTTAAAATTGTGTGGTTGCGTTTGTTATTCGCTGGTATGAGTTATTAATGTATTATTCCTTCAAATCTCACTCCATGCATTATGGCAGTATAATTGTTATTGAGCGTACTCGAAACTATATACTTCGTTGAGTGCACAAAGCATATTAAGATCAATTTATTCGTAGCCACTATTAAAATAGTAATCTCATCGGTTATCTATATATATATATATATATATATATATATATATATGATTATTGTCATTTGTCAACATGTTTACTAAGACTCATAGTATAGTTCACTTCACATTAGACCTGCACATCGGTCACTATCGAAATTTTACTTTTAATGAGTCAGAATTCCGATATGAACAAAATTACTCCTACAAAATTATAAACATGCCAAAAAGGAGTTTGATGTCGTTGAAATATAATTACTCCTGCTTGTGCGTTACTCCCTCTCTCTCTCTCTCTCTCTCTCTCTCTCTCTCTCT
Source organism: Urtica dioica subsp. dioica (assembly GCF_054948205.1). Lineage (NCBI taxonomy): Eukaryota > Viridiplantae > Streptophyta > Magnoliopsida > Rosales > Urticaceae > Urtica > Urtica dioica. Next base: position 19,425,830 of record NC_142767.1, read on the forward strand.
CTCTCTCTCTCTCTCTCTCTCAATACACTACAAAATCTTCCGATATTGGAGAAGCTCCACAAATAACTCCTTTAAAGATAGTGATTCTTTGAATATCTTTATTTCATATATTTCATAAATACTTATAATTTACATATGATTTTATCGTTACATTATATAAAACTGTAAATATCTAAGGAAAAGGCTAGCTACGGGTTTAAATTAAAAAAAAAAAAAAAAAAAAAAAAAAAAACACCAAAGAAATGTTTATAAAAAACTTAAGCAAGTAAAGAAAATAAATAAATAAATAAAATAAGTAAAAGAAAGGGATTATTCCTATTCTATAACTTGTACCAAGATTTTGGACCAAAATCTACTAAACCCAAATAAATCCTAAACTATGACTACCTATTTTCACTAAATACAAAAATACCCTTACTTTTAATAATATTTGATTTTCTTTCTTATTTAATTATTTGACTTTCTTTTCGTTTTGGGTTCAGCTCTCTTCCACTCTCTCTTTTCGTTTTTCAGTTCGCCATCTTTGTTTGGGTTCATCTTTGTTTTTTCAATTTGTCTTTTTAGTTTAGGGTTAGATTTTCATGAAAATAATTTGATCCTATTCAAAGTGTTTAAGTCGTCGAATTTCTGTGGTTTTTGAAGTTAAAAAACAAATAAATAAAACAATTCTCGGGATTCTGGAAAATTTTGAAAAGTTTCTGAAAATTTTTGGGTTTTCGTTGAAGATTTATTGACATTGATGTCAATAAATATGCATTTTTATTTACATTAATGTAAATAAATCTTCAACGAAAACCCAGAAACTTTTCAAAATTATCCAGAATCAAATCTTCAACGAAAACCCAGAAACGTTGAAGATTTATTGACATTAATGTCAATAAATATGCATTTTTATTGACATTAATGTCAATAAATCTTCAACGTTTCTGGGTTTTCGTTGAAGATTTATCTTCAACGATTCTGGAAAATTCCTTTGAAGATTATTATTGACATTGATGTCAATAAATATGCATTTTTTCAATGTCAATAAATATGCATTTTTATTGACATCAACGTCAATAAATCTTCAACGAAAACTCAGAAATTTTTAGAAACTTTTCAAAATTATCCAGAATCCCGAGAATCGTTTTTTCTTTGTTTTTTAACTTTAAAAATCACATAAATTCTACGTGGAATCCATGGCGGGCTGTTCCGGCAGACACTTCGAGGTCGCCGCCACCGGGATGGCCATGGGCTGCTCTCCGGCGGCCATGACCGTCGTTCCCAGCAGCTTCAGCGTCGGAGATTCCCAGGGCTGCTCTCCGGGTTTTTGTAATGATGTTTGTTTTCATAATATAAACTAAATAATTGTTTTTGTTTTCTTAATTAACTAATAAAAATAAACTAAATATGAAGGATAAATATGTAATTACTTATTTCATTAAGTCATAATTTATGATTTATTTGGGTTTAGTAGATTTTGGTCCAAAATCATGGTACAAGTCATAGAATAGGAATAATCCCTTTTTAAATGAACGAGGTAGGATAATTTCCACATGAATATTTGCTTATTGGTTTAGTTGGGCCAAAATAGACTGTACTAACTTCAACAAACTAGCAGAGAAGCAAATCAGCTATTAATAATAATAACAAAAACTTTCTTCGCTTACCTAAACAACTCACATGTCACATCATCCAAATTCAGTATAAAATACCCTCATCCCTGAGTGGAAAAAAAAAAAAGAAAAAAAAAAAGAAGAAGAAGAAGAAGTAAATCAAATAATCATAATAACTTTGGTTCCGTAGCATGCAAGTTTGTTTATACATATAGAGCAGGTAAGCCTAATCACATCACGTGTGGAGAAGTTAAAACGAACAAACTCACAAAGTCACACCCACTTTCATTCCTCATTATATATAAGAAAATAAGACAGGACTGAGTACAAGATATTAGAAATGGAAGCAATCCAAACATCGAATTCAACCAGGAAGCACGTGAGAGAACCGCCTTCGATCCCATTCTTATGGGAAGCATGGCCAGGAATACCCAAAAGAGACTGGAAACCAGACCCTTTATATTCTTCTTCTTCTTCTTCTTCTTCGTCTTTGGTTTCAGAGGTCCCACCGGTGAAGCTCATCGCTTCGGTCCCTTTCCTATGGGAAGAAAAGCCCGGGAAGCCATTGCCGTCGCAAGAGCTAGTGCTGTACAACAACTACATTCCGGGGGATTTCGACGACGAAAGCATCGACTACCTTTGGGACGACAACAACGACGAAGATCGTGAGATTTCGATTTCGGCTCCCCAAACAAACGGCGGTTCCTACGTGCCTTCGCTCCTCGGAAACTGCCTCATCTCGTCGAGGGCGATTTCCAGCGCCGTTCCGGCGAGCGGCGACGTCGACGCTGCGGCGGAATCGGAATCGGAATCGGAATTGGAATCGGAAATCGGGAGCGGTACTACGAGCAGCTATTTGACCGGGCATTGGAGCCTCGTCGGGTCTTCTTTCCTGGAAAACCTTTTCCCTCTGTTTCCGTCGAATTCCGGGTTTCTCTGGAAAGACGGTGATGCACATAAGCCGCCGGAGTTTGGGAATCGGAAAATTGATCTCGAGAGCAATGGGAGCGTTGCAACAAGGAGACTCTCGACTCTGGGAGAGCTCATCATGATGAGCCGACGGAGAAGTTGCCGGAGAAAGGGCAATCGCATCGCAGCATACGATATCTCAATGGTACTGATAAATAACTACTTAGATTTACTTTTGCTTCATCTATTTACCTAAAACCATAAACAAATTTCTTAAGTAATTATTAATTAAGCCACTAAAATTTTGTAAATTACTAAATAGCCAACCTTTCGTTAATTATAGGTAAATAGCCATTCAAATGATGTGTCGTCATCGTGTGGACAATTCGAGCATTCCATATATACATCTTTGTGTATTACGTAAATTTAGCTATGTTAATAAAAATAACAAAAGGTTGGCTATATAACAATTTTATTGTGTTTATAAGGCTATATATCTGGCTAACCCAACAATAAATCAGCAAAAATCAACGTTCAGTTCCTTGTGACATAAGTAATGAAATCGGGATTAAAAAAAAATAATACTTGCCTGGATGATCATGACAGGAATTGACAAAGGCCGGGGCTTTAGGTTGCTGCGGCTTTGGAAACGGTGGAAAGCCAAAGCAATTGCCGCGGTTGAAACTGGCGTGGCATAAACAGAAGCATCAAATCGAGTCGTTCTTCGGAAGTGGAGCTACATCCAAATAAACTCAAGTTCTTTGAAATGATTGCAAACCAAGTCTTTTTTTTTTTTTTTTTTTTTTTTTTTTTAGTTTTACAAAGACGTGTGTGCATTAATATAGAAAGTGTTCTTTTCTTTTCAAGTTCTGAAGCGAGTGTGTATGAAACAGTGAAATCCAAGCTCAATCCTTTTTTTCTTTCTGTACATTTGTTTTCTTCCAAGTCAAGTAAGCATGATGGGACTGAACGTCAAAAAGAAAGAAACGATAAACACTGCCAAAAAAATATATATTATAAACAGAAGCATCAAAAAACTGGAACGAGACAGAACTTACAAAAATAATAACGCGTAACAAACGTATATATTAAAAGAGACGTTACTCCGATCTTCAACTACGAGGCTGACTGGTTTCTGCGACTCTTCTGATACGATCCAACACGAGAGGAATATCATCTCGGGTCATCATAGCGAAGCAACACCTGAACCAACCGGGCTCTATGCTGTGGCAAGCCGAGCCAGGAGTCACATTGACCTTACCAACATTCAAAAGCTTATCCCACAATTCAAGCTCGCCTTTCTCGCTATAAGACGAAATCAACCCACTCATATTAGCCCAGCAGAAAAAACCAGCGCTACTATCCGCACACTCGATCCCTAACTCTCCCAAGCCCCCCGAAAACAAATCGTACATATCCCTCAACCTCTTCTTTGTGATCTCCAAGTACTCGTCGACGAATCTCGTGTCCGAGAGCATCGAGATCATAAGCCTCTGAACCGGACCCGAAACGGAGCAGAATCTCGTCAGCTTTTTCGCTGCCGCCAAAACACCCTCGTTATATGAATAAATTACGCCGACTCTGAATCCCGGAACGGAGAGATCTTTCGATAGCCCGTACACAATGTGAACCCTGTTCTTGTCGAAACTCTCGGTCTCGATCACTTCGGCGATGCTCGTGAAATCCTCGTCGCCGTGAACGGAACCCGCGAATATCTCGTCGCATATTACATGGATGTTCTTCTCCTGCGCGAACTCTAGAACGCTGCACAGAGTTTCTCGGGAAAATATATTCCCGACCGGATTCGCGGGGTTTGATATGAGTACTCCGCGGAGTTTCACTCCCCGTTTCCTTGCTTGGTTATAAGCTTGTTCGAGGGCCAACTTGTTCAAAGCGAAGTTGTCGGTGCTGCGACAATGTACCGGGACTAACTCCACTCCCGTTCTCCATCTAACATCCCTATCGAAACTGCGGGGGTTTTTTTTTTAAGTATCAATTTGGGCCGTTAGAAATCGATGGCCATAGAATAGTATATGAAAAACAAGAACACGCAGATATATGTTATAAAAAAATACCACGGGAAGAAAATAGAAATTCAGTATGTCGGAAATATGTTATAATCGGAGAGACTTCAAAAGTGGGAAATAAGCCAAAGAGAAACTGACAAAACCCTAGGCGCGAAAACCCGGTAACTATAGAGGTCCGTACCAAATCTCTCAACCCACAACTATGTCCCGTGAATATCAAATTTTTCGCACGATTCAGTTCACCGAATTCTAACATAAAAAGAGAAGGTTACGAAAGTTCAAAGAGTGGTTGATTACCCGGGATAATAAGGCGCGGGAACAAGAAACGCGGTTCCACTATCAGCCAAGCAAAAGCTCAGAATCTCAATCGCCGGGGTTGCTCCGGCAGTCAAAACAATCTGCGACGGATCAAAGGTCACCGAGTTTCCCATGACCCGAGACATAAAACCCGCAACAGCCTGCGAAAACGGACACCAAATGAAATCCAAACACCATAGAATCCTAAACTCTCAACTCTCCAAAAAAAAAAAATAAACAAAACATACCACTCTCAACTCGGGCAATCCATCAAACGGAAGGTATGAGGCAATACCACTGATACTCAAATCCCCGCCAGCGTCTCCGACCATGGAAGCCGTCAAATTCTCCGAAACCCATTTCTCAATCAGGTCAAAGCTCAGCTACATCACAGCAAAAAAAAAAAACCGATTCAAAAACCGATTCACCAGCGAGAGAGAGACGGGGAGAGAGAGAGGACATACAGTATTCTCGGAGAGGCCGAGCTGGAGGATTCCGAGGGGATTACGGTGAGGGTGATAGGGATCGGCGGCGGTGGTTTCGAGGCCGATGTAGTAGGGGGATTTGGAAGGGTCGGCGAAGAGGGCGGCGCGTGAGGCGATGTTTGGGCGAGCGAGTGAGGAGGCGCGTGAGGGGGAGGGCAGAGGAGGGGGTTGGCGGCGGCGCGTGCGGCAGAGATGGAGGCAGTAGAAGAGGGCGCAAGGGATGACTGAGCCCCATATTAGCCCTCCTCGCCCTTGCACCACCCCTTGTAGCGGCACTATCACCCTCATCGCTACTCAACCAAATTTGATAGGACAAAGTTTTTTTTTTTAATATCTTTTATTTATTTATTTATTTGCGTTATCTAGACTCTAGAGGATGTTAAAACTTAAAAGGATGTTGGTTATTTACCGAGTGCGATGCTTAACGTCAAGCACAAGCAAGCTTTATATATACTGTTGAAACTTGAGGAAAAAAAAAAATTGAATACAAAAGCAAGAAAGTGATTCAAGTTTCAACCAAGATTCACCAAGATTTTGAGAGGAAAGTAGGCTAATTGAGAAGATGAGTTTGAGTAAATGCTCAAGTAAAAACTAAGATTTTGAGATTGTAAAATTTAGTTATCATTATTATTAATTTTTTTTTTTAAGAAAAAAGGCGAATCGTTCTATTAGATAGTTGGAAGAAATATATCATAGATCTAGTGTATCTAAATACAAGGTATAACGAAGATCTAAATTGAATCATATCAAACGTAGAGACAAGCTAAACATCGAGCACATAAATGACTCTTTCAAAATACACTCAGTGATTGAAATAACCAAATAATCAATGATCTGTTGGTCATGAAAAAATCACGTTTTCAATTTATATAGACAAAAATCTAGCAGACATGTTTTCGCTTATATTTTTTGCTTTATAGTTATTTGTTCATAATTTCATGTTCGATTAGTCCTTAATCACGGATTTCTAATTTTATTTATAGCTCTATTTCAAACAATACCAATTTTATAGATCTCGTGACAATGAGGATTCGATTTTACTCATCTGTTTGACAAATTTAATACACTTTAATGACTTTATTAAAATATTGTAAGTGGTGAGGTTGTTAGAGCCAGCTTGATTTTTATTATTAATCAATGGGTGAAATTAACATATATATATAAATAAATATTATGGGTCAATGAATAGTTGTTATATAATCATATAACCTTTTTTTGTCTTCTATATGTCGATCGGTCCTTAATTTGTTCATGATATTGGAGCTCATAAAAGCTGAAACAAGTGCGAGAATTGCTCTTACAAATAGATTTTGAATTAAGCAAAAGCTTGTTATTTTTTAAGTACAACTAAGGATTTCATGATTAGTCTTGCTTTACAAACCCAATCATTTTTTTTAAATCATTTACAAATAATCATTGCCAGAAATATAGCACCGCGTCCACTTACAATAATACGCCTTCCTCATTCTATCAAACTACATAAATAAAAATTGGCATTCGATATGCAAACAATTTGTATATTTCGTCCATTTTTTTTTTTTTTGTCCATCGACTATCTAATGAAACGTTTAAATTTCTTAATAAACAATGTTTCGTTAATTTTTTATAAATAGTCACGTAAATCTATCTTAGGATAAAAAAGAAAACCTAACATGGAGAGCCCAAAACATGAAAAAAGAAACCAACCAAAACCACCACAAAACCGCAATCACCACCGCAGAGAAAATAAAAAACAACGATAACAATAATAATACCAATAGTAATAATAATATTGAGCAACTATTGGATCAGAGTAAGGGGTCGGGATCGGCGGCGGGGGAAAATAATTTATAATTATTTATGAAAAATTTACAAAACATTGACTAAAATACAAATATTTATGTTTTTTTTAGTTATATCGCTAAATATTTGTTTTTTTATTAATACATAATCATCAGAAAACTTACCATAATCCAAAACAACTTATTGTCCGGTGAGATCAAAAACCATATCTCTCACGCGATAACTATAAGAGAGAGAGAGAGAGAGAGAGAGAGAGTTTTTTCCTCTTTTGATAAAGCAATAAAAAGCTCAAAAGAGAAGACAAAGCAGCCCCAAAATGACCAAGAACCACCTGAGAGAGGCCTGTCTAATCGAGGAAGAAGAAGAAGCGGCGTTTCAGCAGAAATCGAAACCGTACCAAATATCATTGGGAACGAAGACATTGTAGTCAAACGTGACGGCCTTGGAGCCATAACCGTAGATCTTCACGCTCCCTGGTTTCCAACCATCCGGTCCGCTTCTGTACAAATACACGTAGCATATTTGGTACGAACACGGACCGTTTATCTGATACGTGTCCGACGAGCATCGCTCGAACGCTCTCGAAGAAGGATCGTCGATTCTCGGCGCGTAAATCTGAGTTCCAAACCAATCCAACAATTACTCTACTTTAATTTCATCTCGATCGATTTAAAAAAAAAACAAACAGACCTGATTTCCGTACGCATCTCCGAAGGCGATACTGATCTCGTCCCTTGTGTGTTTAGTGGAAGAACAGCTTGTGGATATGACGACGTTGTAAGAGCAGCTTCTGACATTCTTTTGGAGAGAAACAATTTAAATTAATTTCGTATACCCATAAAAAAAAAAATTAAAAAAAAAATTAAAAAAAATTATATTATACTTTATCAGACCGAATAATTGGGATTTTGTACCTGGATGTAGGTGAGGTTGAAAGACTTTGCGGGTTGAGGCTGTGTGATTGTTGATGTCGCGTCTGAAACCGAGAAGATGAGAGCGATTTGGAGTAGTAGATTGAATCTTCTTAGTCCCATCTTTTATGGAGGATTTTTTTTTTTCTTGTTCCCTGCTTCTATTGCTTAGCGGAGAGGAAATGAAAAACTTCGAGAAAGTCTGCTTAATTCAGGTGAGACTTGATAGAGGTCGAGTCGTTTGACACGTGCGTAAACGGGAAATAGCGCTCTCTACTCTAATATTAAATGCGACTTAATTTTCCCTCTTTATTATCATTGGCGTGTCCCTCTAGTAAATAATCCTGATACGAAATGGGTGGTATAAAAGTCATAACCTGTTGAATAATAATATCATTATTAATTTGAGCAAAAAATAATAGTATAAATAATAAAATTGATATTTTTGGCTGTTTTCTATAGCCTAAATCAACTATATAAATATACGACGTATGTTTTTAAGGTAAACGACATATAACAAAACAATAAGAAAGATCAACAACATAGCTGTTGAGGTAAACGACATCTAATAAAACAATATGAAAGATACACGACGAATAATTTAGAATCGACGTATTATTACCAAATGTTGATGATAAACAACAAAAGAAACAAGCCTTGTTGATGAGTTGCAAAATTAAAAACTTGGAAAAAGAACCAAAATAACACGTTTTTATTCATTTAGTATCTACAAAATTAATCTTACTCGACTTTATAAGGTTAATTTTTACAATTATGTATAATTTATTACATATTTTTGTCATTTTTCTTCAAGAAATCGATTTGGTACATCTGTACATATTCTTACGTTCGTTGCAATTATCTGAGTATCATTTCAGTTATATACTTGTTCGCATAAATACAGTGTTCTTAACTCTTGAATCTGAGTTTCCATTTTAGTTTTGGCTTTTGGTTATTTAGGAGTTAGAAAAATTGTGAGAAAATTTGAAATACGGATGTTGAAACCTGTGAGGTGTTTAATTAGGAAACACAGCGGCCAACGTGAGTGATTGGCTAATCATTGTATTTATTGAAATACTTATTTTTTTTATTCTATTGTACTTTTATAAATGAGAAATTGTCTCAACTACCATCAGTAGATAAGTTTTCTTCAATTTTTCATCAAATGTTTAATTTGGCAAAAAATACTATCAAGCCACTTGTACAAATACAATTTTACTCTCAACAATTGATATCAACAATTTATGTCAATTGTTGACATAGACGTCAACAATAGATGTCGATTATTGACATCTATGTCAACAAATAGAAAACTTAAAACTCACAGATGTCAACAATAAATGTCAATTGTTGACATCATGTTGAGGGTAAAATTGTATTTGTATAAGTGACTTATTAATATTTTTGGCCAAATTAAGTTTTTTGTGAAAAATTGAAAGAAAGAAAAAACTTATCAAATGTTGATAGTTGAGACAATTTCTCTTTATAAATTGGCGACCACATATAATAAAGGGTACATGTGTCATTTCAAACTTGTTTTATATTGATTAATGACTAGATTGCATATAAATTATATCTTAGTTATTTTGCAAATTTTAAGTTTCAATGAGACACTTCTTTTACACTGCCTTAGACCACTTTCCTTGCATAAAATCTATTATTATTTACCAACGCATGCTTGTATGCAATAAACTCGTACATTCCTCCTCCTATTCTCATTATATTATTTTTCTTATTACCAAATATAGTTAAATTTAAGTACATATAACACGCAACCTTGAATTTTACCGATATTAATAACCGTAATGAAGAAAGATACGCAATCTCCCAAATGATGGTGCAGTATAAAAGAGAAGGATTGCCATTCCATTTTAGTCATGTAAAATAATTTTGGAAAAAAAAAATATCATTTTTTATTGTTTATTAATTATTTTGAATTCTTGAAAGGAAATAATCTTATTTGTCATACATTAGGATGAAAAGGAAGTGTAAAAGCCATCTAGTCATCTTCCGAAAAATTTCCCAAATTTTGAATTGAAGCGTGACACGCAGAAAATGACAAATTTGTCCTTTATACTGAAATGTATAAACATTTTCCGGAGTGGCTAACAAACACAGGAAACTGGCCGGAGTGAAGACAAAACGTTTGGATTGTTATGCATGTAAGCCACATTGTCTAATCTTTGAAGCATTCAATTTGAATTTTAAAATTTCCAAAACTTGTGTGACGCCATTAAATAAATTCCAAGACAATAATATATACTTACTGTTGTTCGAAGATGTTTGAGCTTGAATCACGCATGAGATGCGTATTTTTTTTTATAGTATTTATTGCACTTCGAAAATGTTTTACGATCACTGATAAAAAGACCGCAAGATATGACAAATCTGAATTCGGACTGCACCAAGACGTAGTGAAATCTGAACGTAGGCAATAACGATTTTTTTGGAGAAAAGTGATTTAAAGAGGGAGAGAGATAGGTTAAAAAATCAAACGACGAATTTCAGAAACCCAACGTGGTTTTTATAGGAATTCGTACCTGTTCGCGAATGATAACGATGAACAGTTGTATACTTGTTCATTTGAACGACAGTTTTAGTCGCAAATGACACAACCGTTGGCCAAACGGCCATTCGTTTTCAAACAACGCAACTATTCGTTCAAATGCATACTAAAAATAACGCCTACAAACGCCACTAACGTATTTACGCCCGACCTTGAGCCCGCCGGTGACACCGACGTCGCGCTTGCTTGCGTAAGCAACGCGTGAGAGAGTGACAAGTGACACTCTCTAAATTTCATAGCATTTATTAATCGTTATTCCATGAATCATATATAAAAAGCTCATATTTTTAGATTTTGTTTCATGTGTGACTCTTTTTTCACTTACACATTCTCTCTCATAGTCTCATTCACAAACACACTATTTTATATTTTAGTGAACAATCAAAGAAAAAACCATTTATTTTACAAGGTTTTTTCCAACACTTTAACGAAAATGCCCTAACATCAGTATCATATTGCCACTATGTCATCATGCCATCATCAGGGCCGGCCCAAAGTACAACGGGACCTTAGGCAAAAATAAAATTTGAGGCCTTTATTTTAAAAGCATATAAAAAAGTGGGTCTTATACATAATAATTTTTATTTTTGAGATCTTTTTAAAAAAAAAAATTAGAGCTTTTTTAGATTAATTTTTTCACTAAAAATTTGAGGCCTTAGACCATGGCCTAAATGGCCAAAGGGTAAGGCCGGCGCCCTGGCCATCATGGCGCATGGGAAAATTAATAAGCAACTTTTAAGGATTGAGGATTTTATATATTATAATTATTATCGGTGATAGTACTAGTAATTATTTTTACAAGTAACACTAGTTTTTTTTTTTTTTTACACTTAAACACTAGTTTTTTTTTTACACTTATCAAATTAATTTTCTGCAAAAAGTTCGAACATAGTTATATAATAGGTTTAAGATGGATCGAATACAATAGATAAACCCCTTATTGTGAACATATATATAAAACAATTATTTTCTCGTAAAGAATTGATATTGGCAAACGATCAAGGAATAATAGGATATCCTTCCAATATTGTTCTGGTCCTGGATAATATTTCACCAGAAAAAAGTTCGCACACGTCATCAAGTTTAAGGAAAAGTATCTCAACTTTTCAATTACTTTATTCTTAGGAAAAAAAATTCAATAACATTATAACTTAATTAAATGTAAATACTTATTTGGTAACATAACATTGTTTGTGAGACAGCATATTGGCGTGGGTGATTAAGGGTATAATGGTCAGTTACAATATGAGAACAATGGCGGTACGATCTATTTCTAAAATATTTTAAGCGCCCACTTCCTTCGACGCGATATAAGAATGAATACAAATACAACGCACATAACATAAACCTTCCTCGATTAATTTTCTTACAACCGGGAATTCTCGTCATTTATCTTTCCCGAAAAATTAATAACATATTGAATTTCTCTCTAAAAATCAGGTAATTTAGGTCTCTGTCTTTATTTTTTATTTTGTACTGTAAACACCATAGCTGCATATTCTTCTTCTTCTTCTTCTTCTTCTTCTTCTTTTTCCCCGGGAAATTTGTTTTGGAAGCAGAACGAAGAAGAAGATTTTGAGGCTAGTGATTAAGACTCTCACTCAATCTTCAAAGAGAGATAGAGAGAGAGATTGGAGAATCAAAATGCCTGTCTCTCCGTCATCTTGTTGTTTTGTTTTGGCATATTTGCCAGTGAAGATCAGAGCTGTCTAGTTTCACGAAGGATTTAGCCAGCAAGAGAGAGAGTAACTGAAACGCATTTTCATCGATAAAGAGGTTTTTGTTTTCATTTGTGCGGTTCTCGAATCTTGACAGAGAAAGAGCAATGGACGAAGATGAATTGATAGAGTTCGTTCATGACGAAACTTCCGTCGAAGAAATCGACATGGACTACGAGTTCGACGCGGCTCGATTCCACGATTTCACTCGCGCCGAGACTGAATCCGAGGCCGGAGATGCTGAGCGGTGGTTCGATTTTGCCGGAAATTATCCAACCTCTCGTAAGATTTTTTTTCAATTGATTTCCGAAAAAATATTTTCCGATCAATTTCTGTATATTGTATTGAATATCATTCATGATCACAAAACACTATTCAACGGAGAGATTTATTATTATTTAATTCATTTTTCAATTTAGCTTTCATAATGAAGTTAAAATGGCGACAAGGATTTCGTTTCGGAGTCGCAAACACGTTTGAGAACTCCAAAGCCTTTGATGACGTGAATGCTAATAACAACAGAGGTTCGCTCGATTTCACTTTATACAGCGTTTATTCTTTTTTTTTTTTTAATGTCCATATGTTTGTTTGCAATTCTCTCTGTTTTCAAGCGTTACAACTATATATTACCACCTTGGGTTTATCTAGTATAATATAGAAAATTTTAAATTGAATATCATGTGATACGGCTTCATACGTGTTCAGGGCTAAATGATGATCACAACAGGCAAGAGCTTTCAAAAGCAAATTCCAAGTCAAGTGTAAAAAGAAGTTCAACCCTAATGAAGCCCACTGCGAGTCATTTGGCAAAGCAAAATCAACTTCTTTATTCGATCAGGTCTTTCAATTTTTTTTCTTGTAATGAAAACTTGTTTGTTTGGATGCTACACTATGATATAATAAGGCCAAATGAATTTGTTGACCTCTCACCGGCTATTTATTACTCATTACATACCAGTGAAGCATTTTCTGTTTCTTTTAATGCTGGTCCATCTGTTGACTTGATTATATTCTTTGCTCTGTCATTGTTTTGGTCGTTATTACCTTTTTAGGCTTCAGAAGAAAATAGGCAGCGTTGATGAAAAGTCACAGAATTCTTCAGTTACGGATGACCTTGCTA
>NC_142767.1:19624439-19674439 GCF_054948205.1 Urtica dioica subsp. dioica
ATACTTTGGACAAAATACTAGTAAAAGGAAAAGAGAATAATTTTTATTTTAATCTATTTTTACCCTCTTTTTTTTTTAAGTTTTTTTCTAATTTTTTTTTTCTCTGAGTCTCGCAAGACTTTTATTTATTTTATTTTTTTTTTAAATCTGAGTTTATTTGACGATTTGTTGACATATATATGTCAATAATTGACACAATTTGTTGCATCGGGGACCTGAGGCCTTTGATTTTATTTTGAGGAGTTTTAGCTAAACATCATGTTCTCTCTTCTTTTTTTCACAATGTTGTAGTAGTTTAGAAGACGTTCGAGAATGTTGCTGGTGTAAATAGTCTATTAAAAAAAGTCTGGATGTAATGCGATTATATTCTGGTTGAAGTAGCTTAAATAGATGAGTTGGTGGTGAAAGGCAAACTAGTTCAACCTTGTCCAAGAACTTGTTGCATTTGCTATAATTTATCAGGCTAAGCTTTGTGTGTCTCTATTTTATTCATAATCATATAAATGATAATCAGGTTATAACTGGTTTAGTGGTAATGAGATAGGAGTCTGATCAACGATTAAAACCGACGAAAATTGTTGAACGTTTGAACTGATTTATTTCAGTGACAAAAGATACGCAGAAAAATAATGTGTTAATCCATTTGCATGCTTTCCAAACACCTAGTCATTTGTTTGATCTAGTCCTGCTTTCCAAATTTTAGGGGAGAGAGCTTACGGCGAAAGATTCGCTCTTTTTAACACTACTAGTTGAATATACGCTCGCGGGAAAGAGAGAGAAGAAAAAGAGAGAGAAGGAAAAAGATGAAATGAGAAGTAAAAAAAAAAAAAAAATTGAGGAAAAGAGAGGCAGGAGAGAAAAAGAGAAAAAAAAAAAAAAAATTACCACGTGCCGTCGTTTGGTTTAACCACGTGCCGGCTTTTTAATCAAAGTTGTAAAACCTATTGATACTTATTATCTATGTTATGGATGTGTCTTTTTTTTTTTTTTTTTTTTTTTTTACTTCAGGCAATGTCTCAAATATTATCTCTTTTTGTCAATAAAGTCCCACTAAATTATATCGAATTGGAAATTTGAATGTATGCTTTATTTATGCATTATGTTATTATAGAGAAAATGACCATGATCTCTGAATTTATCGGGTACTAACTTATATTTTTTTAGTGTAGTTAAATAGTCCAATTGAGATGTTAAAAGATACAAAATAATAACTCTAAAAATTTAGTTTGTGTGACATTAACTTCTTCTTATATTCTACTTCCATAAAAGGTTTATGTGTAACTTGTGCTTAAAAGTTCAATGTAATCAATTTTTTAGTCGACACTTGACATTTTTGTGATTATAGATAACAGACCTATCATTTGATCACTCTAATCATAATATATATATTTTTTTATAATACTCTTAACTATATTAATAAAAACTATCAGACGCTAAAACAATAATTATCGGATGAAGTGAATTAATCTTCTTTTTGAAAAATTATACGAACTAGGTCACTTAAAACGTTGAGATTTTAAAATAGCCAACGCTTGAATTTTTGTTAAAAAAAATAGCCAATTTTACGTATGTGGCAATACATCCAAATTTTTAATCTAAAAAATGTATATAATTCAAAAAATATTTAGTATTATTTTTAGGAATATTAGTAACGCAATTGCTTTTATTTTGAATGCTCTCTCTCTCTCTCTCTCTCTCTCTCTCTCTCTCTCTCTCTCTCTCTCTCTCCCGTGCGTTCCATCCGAATTTCAATTCTTTAATCTTCAATTACAATTTACAACCAACGAAGTTGTGTAATTTGTCATAATTTCTTATTTCTTTTGTCATTAACAAATTCTTTGTATTCAGTGACAATGCCCAATAACATCAAAAGCATATCGACGCACTTTAATATATATATATATATATATATATATATATATATATATGTATATATATAATAAATATCCTACAATATTTTGTTTTCCCCATAATCCTTAGTTTCTTTCTCCACTATCTATTATTTGAAATTTCTTGAAGAATAGCCGCCAAGAAAGAAAAAAAAAGGGCAGGTGTTCACAGAATCACAGTGCAAGAGACTTGGTTGACAAATAAAAGCCATTTTTCTCATCATCATAACTCATAAGTAAAAGCATTAGACCATCCACAATCCATCTCTATTTTTCATCTCTATTTTACATATTTACATCAGTGAACAGTATATTTTATCTGCACTCCATCTCTATTTTACATCTTCTTTAAAGAATATTCTAAATATATCCTCTCCCACTATATTTTTTTATAATTGAGTTTTAACCCATTATTATTTTTATAAATTGTAAATTTGACCAACACCATTAATTTTGTTCATATTAGTCCAAATACATAGATATTATTAATAATCTATCCGAAAATTAAAAAAAATTCATTAATTGCACAAATATAATAATATATTAATTGAAAATAGAGTACATAAATTAAAATATTACATCTCATAATAAAAAAAAAACACACCACAACATAAGTAAATGCATTACATTAATAAAAATAAATAAAACACACCACAAGCTATTAATTGATTAACAAAAACATAAATATAGACTTAAGAATTTGAATATCTCTCCCACAGATGATCTATTAATGCATTACGTAGGGCAAAATGGGTATCTTTGTCTCTGATTTGGCTGTATCTTAATAATTTTTAGAATACACTAATTTACAAATAAATACATAATACATATAAGTATTAAATTGTAGTTATAAATTAAATTTTGGGTTAATAATATAATTTTTAAAAGTTTGGGGTAAATATAGAGATGAAATAGTGCATCTCCATATTTGGAGACACACTATTGCGTTTAGCTCCATATTTGAAGAATGGAGAAAAAAATGAAGATGCATTGTACAAGCATCTCTATCTCTATCTCTATAGTAGAGATGCATTGTGCATGCTCTTATAAATAGACACACACGCGCACGCACACACACACACCTCACATCACACAACAGATATCACACACGAACAAAAAAACACTCGCAACAATGTCCATATCCAACGACGATAACGCCACCCTAAACTCAGAGCCGATCTGCACCGTTGATCCGTACGACTTACTAAAGATCGTCAGAAACACAGACGGCACGCTCACGCGCCACGTCATCATCCCGAGCTCTCCCGCCGAACCGGATTCCCCATAATTATAAAATTATAAAATTAGTATTTCGGTGGAAAGTGGGAAAAAATTATAAAATTGGTGACAAATGAGGCAATTTCTTTATATATATATATATATATATATATATATATATATATATATATATATATATATATATATCCTACAATATTTCCCCATAATCCTTAGTTTCTTTCTCCAGTATCTATTATTTGACATTTCTTGAAGAATAGCCGCCAATAAAGAAAGAAAAAAGGTCAGGTGTTCACAGTGCAAGAGACTTGGTTGACAAGTAAAAGCCATTTTTCTCATCATCATAAGTAAAAGCCATTTTTCTCATCATAAATAAAAGCCTTATAAATACAAATACACATACACCTCACAACACAACAGATATCACACACGAACAAAACAAAACTCGCAACAATGTCCATATCCAACGACGATAACGCCACCCTAAACTCAGAGCCGATCTGCACCGTTGATCCGTACGACTTGATAAAGATCGTCAGAAACACAGACGGCACGCTCACGCGCCACGTCATCATCCCGAGCTCCCCCGCCGAACCGGATTCCGCGAACACCCCTTCCAAAGACGTCACGCTCAACCCATCTCGGAACACGTGGCTCCGAATCTACTTGCCTTCTCCGAACAAACCGCCGCCCGAAAAACTCCCGTTAATCGTCTACTTCCACGGCAGCGGGTTCATCCTTTCCAGCGCCGCCTCCACAATGCACCACGACCTCTGCTCCGGAATGGCGGCGGAGATCGGCGCCGTGGTACTCTCCGTCGGCTACCGCCTCGCCCCCGAGCACCGCCTCCCCGCCGCCTACGACGACGCCGACGATGCCCTGAGATTCGCCGCCTCCGGATCCGACACGTGGCTCAGGGATTTCGCCGACACGTCCAGGTGCTTCCTCGCCGGGACGAGCGCCGGAGGGAACATCGCGTACCGCGCCGCCGTGAGAGCCGCGGCCGCGGGATCGGATCGCAGCGGCTTCTTCTTCGGGTTGAAGATCAGAGGGCTGATATTGCACCATCCTTTCTTCGGCGGAGTTCGGAGGACCGGCTCCGAAGTTCGGCTGGTGAACAATCGAGTTCTGCCGCTGAGCGGCACCGACTTGATGTGGGAGCTGGCGCTTCCGGTTGGGGCTGACCGGGACCACAGGTATGCCAATCCGACGGCTGCGGAAGAGGAGTGCGGGTTGATCGGACGGCTAGGGGCGAGGGTGCTGGTGATCGGGTGCGGCGGAGATCCGTTGATCGATCGCCAGGTGGCATTGGTGGAGATGTTGAAGAGGAACGGCGTTAAAGCCGTGGGTGAGTTCGGGGAAGGGGATTATCACGGAGTTGAGTTGACGGATATTTGTAAAGCAAAGGCCATGTTTGTTTTGCTTAAGGATTTCGTAAACGTTAAATGTTGAGTGTTTCATTTTTATCAATATTAAAGTATTTCAAACAATAAGATGGTTGGAGATTGTTCCCCCTCGCGCTTTTATAGGAGGTTATTTAAAGACCAAACTGAGATCTCTATATAAATTCTTATATTTCGGTTTTCTATTAATAAAGGGCAATTGTAGGAATCTCATCAACGTTGATCATCTAAATTAAATATAAGTGATTGCACTAACCTTACGTTGCACATCTTAAAGTGGTTCAGTGTTCTTTTTGAATAATCTTGATGTCGTGGCTTCCTTTACTTGCCTTTAGCGGAATCTCGGTCTTTGACACTAATATAAACGAGTCCCGCCTAATAATTATCTTCAACTAAAATTATAATTTTATTATTTAATATTAAGAATATAACCCAATTCATATTTATCACTTTTTATGTTGCATACTTTTTTTTGTCTTAATTTAAACTATTTTATTTATTATTAAATAATTAGAAAGTTAGGATTATAGTCCATCTGTATAATTAATTTTTTATGCTAAAACTAACTCAATAGTTAGAAAATAATGTGAATTAAAGTAAAATGCATGCGTTAAGACATAGACACGACTTAACCTATTTTTTATTATTATGTAAATAATTAATAATTATCTTAATTGAGGATAACAATTTAGTTATTTCATAAGTAAACTTAATTAAGTTAAAAAGTTACTTAAAATGGTCTAAATGTAGCTCACCTTAATTTTTGTCTTCTTTCCATAAATCTTTTGTTTCCGGACAATGTTAGTATTTGGTATTTCTTACCTTGCGTATAGCCATCAAGCAAACAAAGTACTCATCTCCGCTCCTCAGCGCGCAAGAGACTTGGCGAACAAGTAAACGATACACATACACAATACACCGCACAAGTCACAACGATATCCCAACGCACATACATTACTTTATAGTATAATATACTCCATCTATAGTTATATATAAGCTAACACACGTCCATTAACTTACAGTATAATCATCACTCCATTGCCCTATTCGTGGTCTCGTCACCGAGATAAAACGACACAAAAAAATGTCGAACGACACTCCAATCATGGACCCGTACGAGAAGCTTCGCATAGTCGTAAACCCCGACGGAACAATAACCCGACTACAACACTACCAACACTCGCCTGCGTCGTGCGACGATCCCACCCAGCCGGCTCTTTCCAAGGACTTCACCATCGACCAATCAAAGAGCACCTGGCTCAGGCTCTACCTGCCCCGCGAAGCACTGGAACACTCCTCCTCCCCCGAAAGACTCCCCGTCATCATATACTTCCACGGCGGAGGAATGGCTCTCTTCAGCGCCGCCAACACCGAAGCCCACCAATTCTGCGCCAATCTCTCCGCCGAGACGAAATCCCTCGTCGCCTCCGTCGAATTCCGCCTCGCGCCGGAGCACCGCCTCCCGGCGGCCTACGACGACGCCCTCGACGCGCTCCGGTGGATCGGCGCCGCCGCGGCGGAGGACGAAGACGACGGCTGGGTTAGAGACTACGCCGATCTCTCGCGGTGCTTCCTCATGGGCAGCAGCGGCGGCGGGAACATCGCGTACGGCGCTGGGCTGCGCATAGCCAGGTAATACAATTGCATATTTTATATTTTTTTTTTAAAATCGTATTTATGTCTGTTTGGTAGGTTAATCTAATTTAAATATAGTTTTTACACTAAGTTTTAATTTGGCTCCAATAAATTTTATTTTATAACAAATAATATTTTTTAAAAAATTCAATTAATTAAATGAAATGATCTATTAATTATGTATTTAATTTAACATATACACTTTAATTATTTAATATGAATCGATCAAATTAATTATCATAAAGCTTAAACATTGTAATTTTCAATCGAAACATCGCCACATTGATTAACGAATTATAATAAAGCTTACATATTTTGGTGTTATTATCATCGAAACATCTCCACTTTATCCGTGTATTTAACCACATGCAGGATAAGATTAATTGATAATGTATATATAGTAATGATATTCTCCCCATATATTTCCTCTTTAAAAAAAATGCTTCATATCAAAATTTTGTATTAGGTCTAAGAAAATATTGGTCGGAGGCTCATCGGAGGACGCCATTATCGGCAGGACGGCGGTGGTGCGGGGACTGATTCTTCAGCAGCCTTTCTTCGGCGGAACTCGGCGGACGGCGTCGGAGCTCAGGCTAGAGCACGACGCCGTTCTTCCGCTGTGCGTGAATGATTTGCTGTGGGAGATGGCGCTGCCTCTCGGCGCTGGCCGTGATCACCAGTACTGTGATTTTATGGCCGCCGGAGGATCAACGGCCGTGGCAGAGAGTGGGTGGCGCGTGTTGGTGAGCGCGTGTTACGATGACCCTTTGTTTGACCGACAGGCTGAGTTGGCGAAGATGTTGGAGAAGAAGGGCGCTCAGGTGGTGGCCCACTTTGGGCCTGGGAACCATGGCTCTGATATATTTGACCCTTCTTTGGTCAAACTTCTCTGTGTGGCTATTAAAAAATTTATATATGCTTAATAAATATCAATATCACTTTGGGTTTGGGGTCATTTACGGGCTTGAATATCTTAGTCTGTTTTTCTTTGTTTCGTTGGGCTTTTGCTGAGTTTCATGGACCAAACTCGATTTTAAATGTTGTACGCATAAAATTAAAAATGACTAATATACTATCATTTCATAACCCAACTATCGTTTTGCACAAAAATTATTCTTTGGACAAAATACTAGTAAAAAGAAAAGAGTAATTTTTTATCCATTTTTACCCTCTTTTTTTTTAAGTTTTTTTTTTCTAATTTTTTTTTCTCTGAGTCTCGCAAGACCTTTTTTTTTTTTTTTTAATCTGAGTTTGTTTGACGATTTGTTGACATATATATGTCAATAATTGACATAAATTGTTGACATATATATGTCAACAAATCGTCAACACTGAAAAGTTTATTGATTTTTCGACATATATGTCAACAAATGACAACACTGAAAAATTTGTTGATTTGTTGACATAAATGTCAACATATGAAATAATTTGTTGACATATATGTCAACAATCAGCACAATTTGTTGACATATATATCAGCAATTGACATAAACTATTGACATAATTGCAAACCATATGATGTAGTAATGTTATAAGCGACTCGTAAAAAAGTTGCTTCTAAAGTGTCGCTTTTAAATACTAAAAGCGGTTTGTTGCTTCTAACCAAATTAGAAATGGAATATTATAAGCGATATTTGTCGCTTCTAAAATTGTTTCTACAAAACTTTTAGAGGCGAAAAATGCCGCTTCTATAAGCGATTTTGATCTTAGTGCCCTAGGACTTGGAGCTGAGGTGGACGAGAACTCCTGCCGTAGACCCGAACTTTAGATGGTCAAGTACTCCATCTGTTGACATGTATCGAGATTTGTACCGCAGATCTAGAGCAGTAGCCTTGAGCCCAAGACCTTGCGCCATGGATTTTTCGCGAACCTATTGGTGTGTAGAGCCTAATTGGTCACCGAGCCGACGAGCTGGAGAACGATACCAAGCAGAGATGGCCGAAGAATGAGGATGGTCTGCCGAGCAGGAGACCACGGAGCTGAACAGGTCGGGTCGTAGACTATGTATACATTGTTCTGGGTCAGAATTAGGTCAATATAGGGGTTTTCAAGCATGTATGTTACCCTAATTGTTTTTTATACAAAAAAAAACTCATGTAGCCGTCATTGATGTTGATATGCAAAGTGTGAAAATTGTACAGAAAGTCAAAGAAAGAGAGAGAACGAGTAAAACACCATTTCCATGTTGATTATTTATTCCAGCGGTAAAGTAGATGTAGATTTCACGTTGAAATTGAACCATTATAAGTCGTGTGTCTTGTTTTTCATGGCGATTTATTTCATTTTCTGATTTGTGAGAGGGATTTAGTTTGAAATCCCAACAGGACTTGTGTCGCAGACTTATGTTTGCCGTGGAATTGCATCGGGGACCTGAGGCCTTTGATTTTATTTTGAGGAGTTTTAGCTAAATCTTGAGATGCTCTTGGTAAGTTTGTTTTTGGGCTTGGATAATATGGACCGGGCTCATCAACTTTAGGTTTTTAGTGGAAGTGTAAATTTATCATGATGGAAAATGATATTATAAGAGTTAGCTAAATTTAATACTCTCTATATAAATAGATAATAAAATAAAGAAGAAGATTTGCACTGCGGCACATTACGTACACCTCATATCGCATGTAGACAAAAAGCTTAACAATAAGTAAACACAACAGCTCTCAAACATATATTATGCTTAACGAGACTTACAAACATGTCCTTGTAATCATGTGCTTAAAAAAGGGACAAAAAAAAATATATATTAATATATGTCAATTTCTGCTAATAAGGTTGAAATTATCATTTTCAAGAATGATAAGAACTTTTACGCACTCATAGACAGAGTCATTTTCGTGCACTCAAATCCTATCGTCTGACCAAACTAGCAACAAAATAACTAATAAATTTTATGAAGGAAAAAAAAACGGTACCGATCTTTTTAATTTTTATATTATTAATGTATTTTATAAATAACGTGGCACATTACCATCCAATCCCAAATTATATTTTGATGTGTCGTACTGGTTAAGAATCTTTATATGTCATAATTACTGATTTTTGTGATTCGATCTTTTTTGTTTGAAGAGTCCGATTTTGGGAGAGATCAAAAGGGATATGAAAGATATGAGCACTCATGGATATCTACCAGAGGTTCGTCGTCTTCTCTATAAACAAATCACAATAAATATCACTGCATTGTACACATAACACTGTATATAGTGCTGGTAGAAACGACAAGAAAATAGAAGAAAATAAGATTTTGTATGATTAATTAATACTGTTATTTGGACCAGGTCATCCTGGCAAGTAAAATATGAATCAATGTGCATTATTAACTAAGTTATCACTTAATAAAACAAATTACATTAAAAACCAAATTCTAAAATAAAGGTGTCCCAACACTATCTGATCATGCTTTTTGTCTTTCTCTTGGTTCGAATCGAACTTATAAACAAAGCCAGCTTTGAACTATGTATGAATGAGCTAATAATCTTACAAGTAATTAAAGGAGTTTAATAGTCAAAATGATTGTAAAACATGTCAATGATCAATGAAGCTCCTACCAATAATCTTCGTTTGCTATTTATTTTTAAACTAAAGCAGAATAAACAAATCTTGGGTTTTTTGTCCATTACTCGGTGAAAATGACATAAGACATCGCTGATAAAACCTAAAAAGCAATTTATATATCCCAAGCTGCAAAGCAAAAATGGGCTCGTCAGAAACATAGACCACTATTAATAGATTTATGGTAGAGCTATATATACAATAAGGACAATAATTCAAGCTATGATTGAGGTAATTTTAAAAAAAAAAGGCTGCCTATTTATTAAAATATATTAAATGGCAGAAAAATACAGTTTCTATTAGTTGCATGTAATATATATATATAATATAAGCCTTTGCCAGTGATATCATTTCCTGTTTCGTTTGTTTGCTTTCAAGCGTGATTCATTTTTATTTTATTTAATTAGATAGAGTATTGCACAATTACCAATAGAAAACAAGCAACATTTGTCGTCTTGCTATGCAAGTAATATAGAGAAAAATAGAGGAAAAAATAAAATTAAATGGTGTTTGCATTGGAAGGAGTAGAGTACCGAAGCAAAGGACAAAAACATCTCATGTGCTTTGTTTCATTTGTAAGCAGTTAATCTTCCATGATTGAAGACTCACACGGCGACTGAGAGACTATAGAGAGCCATTTTACCTTTTTCCCCTTCAGTAATGAAGAACTCATGCAAAGGCTAGTTACGTGATCTGTAGCCGTATACTAAATCGATTTGTTCAAGTGTACTTATCCACATTAATCAATAAAATAATTTTAATTGTTACAAAAATACCCAATCATGCTCCATAAACCATATGATTGGAAAAAGTTAACTAAATAAAATAATGTTCTTTTTATTATTTACAAATGAAATTTGATATCCTACCTCTTGTATTTATTTGATGGAAAATACCTTAGTAGTACGTGGGTAAGGTTTGCAACTTCACGAAGAATTAAGATGGACAAATTTTTCATGGTCTAATTTTTCTGTACCAAGAACTATGCCAATCTTAAAAGAGAAAACCTGAATTCGACGCATTTTAATCACACATTGACACGAGCATATGCGCTGTCTCTTAAACAAAGATTAAACAGTGGCCATTTGCCCTCCAATCAAATGTCTAAATAATTAAACAAATCAAGTCCAAAACAAGACTATTATTATGTGCCATGTGTAGCCAATTGCGCTACAATCACTCAATATAAAAATGTTTTGGATTAGCATATGGATCCGATCATTCAATTCATTAAGAATATTCACTAGAAGCCACACATATGCATAATAGGGATGTTTTTGTACGGAAGCGGCATATAGTGAAGAGAAGGGTGTTTTGGTAATAATTTATCAGAATGAGGGCAACTAGGGAAAGAAACATGAAGAAGGATACACAGTTAGACTTAGAGCAGGTCTGTATCCATTTAAGATATCCATAAAAAATGTGTGTGTGTGTGTGTGTGTGAGAGAGAGAGAGAGAGAGAGAGAGAGAGAGAGAGAGAGAGAGAGAGAGAGTTTTCCCGATCTAGCGCATTATACCACTTAAGTGATATAACTTAACAATTTGATGTTATCAATGTTGAAGAAAAATATCACTTCATTATAGCAAAAACATTGTTCTCAAATATGATGATGCATGCATGTAAATGTTTATTGTTGAGAACATGTGTTAATTTGTCCCTTTAAGAACATAAGCGTGCATGTGATGTGAGTGCGAAGGTAATACATAATTTTATACAGCCAAATATCCAAAAATGAACCAACAAACAAACCTAATCACGAGTCATTTTTGAAGCAAAAAATTGCGACTTGCCTTTTACAAAAATAGAATTAAGGAAAACAAAAATAACTATTATGGCGGCGCTTTTTTCAATCGTGGAAAAAATATTACTCTTAAGCAAAACTTACGACAAGTCTCGAGGACATCGAGTCAAACCCACAAAGTAAGGGCTCGAACTTGTCTAAAAGACATGGGCGCAAAGGAAAAACCCACAATCACGGCCAATGTTTAAAATATCGATACCGATATCCATACCGAGGTTTTGATTTTACGGATATATCGACGGATATTCTATAACAATTTTAATACCGACTACCGATTATATCGGTGATATATTGACGATATATCGATTACCGATGGATATATCGACAAAAATCCTATAAAAATAGATATTGTGTATATATAATTTAATGATATATATAACAATTATATTTTAAATAGATATATATATATATATTTATATCTATAAATATACGTAATGAATGAATATATAACATTTATTTGAATTTTGAACCACTTGATTTTAACTTGAAGCAATGGAATGCAAAAATAAAAATAAAAAATCTTTGATGTTATTTAGCTAACAAATAAAGTTCACCTTATTGTGAAATTATAAAATTTAAAGAAATCACTTCAGATAAATCTATGTGATTCTATGAATTTTAATAAGCAAAAGTGGGTCTTCATCCTCCCAAAAACTCAAGTTTAAATTTTGGGCATGTTTAGAGCTATAAAAGAAGTTATTTCAGGAATAAGTTTTCTATTTTGGCTGTTATAGGAATTTTTTCTATAAAAACGGTATTTTAGAAATAAAATGATATTTAAGCTGTTATAGTAGTTTTTTTACCGAGCTTTCCATTTTTCCTTGATATCGTGGATATATCGGGATATATCGTCGATATTTTGAACATTGATCACGGCTCACGAGGTCCAAAATCAAATAAAGGCTCAAGGCCAAGTCCATAGATAAAATCAATCCTTAAGCCCGATAAGCTTGAGAAGAGTTTAGACCACTCACTTCACATTTAGTAATAAAATTAATGTTGAGCGCATATGACCGCAATCTAGCTCATTTTTTTTTTCTCTTTTCAGGCGATAGAGAACATATATCACTTTTCGATAAGACGAGGATATTGGGTTCGAAGATTCTCCCACTCTTCAATCCCGTATACGGTTATAAGAACTAAAATTGTCATTAGCGATAATCACAAACAAAATATTTACAACTAGGAAGTTCATTTTACTTGGTCAATGCACAATATATTTCAGTCTCGCACGTAACATAACTCCAGCCTTGATATATATGTATCTTTGTAAAAAAAAAAATGTATCTATGAAAATGTTACGTGTACGATGAGGTAATAGTAAAGGAAGGGACAAAGTTCGTACAAAACTCCATGGCAAAGTTATTATTTTTAATATACATTTTATTTAGTTATTTATGGGAATAGCTATTATTTATCATGAGAAGAATGTTGCAGCATTTAAGAACAAACACCACGACAAAATTAGCAAGTATCCTCTGCATTCTGATACTACGCAACCGTCCAATTCCAGGTATATAAAATTCAAGAACAAATCCAAAAATATATTATACAAATTAATTATAGTAATAAAATAAAACACACAAACAAACGAGTACATAACAAAAAATAGCTCTGTCAATCCTCAATGGATTGTAGCACCTTGTTACTCTGAATCATCCATTTAAGTGGGCCATAAAATATATTGGATTCTTATGTGCGTGTTGTTTTTATTTTTATTTTTATTTTTAACTCTATCCGTAATACCAATAGGCCCAACAGTTTAAAAATAAAATAAAATAAAGCACTTCGTTTTTTTGTTTGTTTGGAACCTTGGATGCATTATAAGAAGAATGAAAAACTATTCAGTTTTGATTCTCTGCTTAGAGGAATTTTATATGTTTTTGGCTTAGCTGGTCTAAGTGGAAGTATCAGTCTAAGATCTTATTTGATTCTTATGAAATATAACGTGCAAATAAAGTTGGTTCTCTTATAGTTATGATTAGTTTAGCACATTATTTTCTTGTTTCTTTCTTTGATATCAAAAACAGGATAAACTTACTTCATAATTAACAGACCCTACTTGCCTGTTTTTAAAAGTACCATTTTAAGCTTTGCATGTCTTTATAACCACATGGGCCAACAAAAAAAAAAATACCAGTTTCTGAGTCCATATCATTTTTTTTATCTTCATTGGTGTTTTGGCAATCTTAAATAATCAAGTCATCACTTTAATTAAAAATGATTAGACGACTTATTTTGATTGGTTGGACATCAAAACACAAAAAAGTAAAAAAAATAATCCGAATTTAAGTTTTTCCACATATCATGTCTCTTGAAAGAGTTTTATCAAGCGACTACGCATCGGAGTTTTAGTTTAATCCTAAAAAACGGAAAATATTTATCAATTAATTTACTATTATAGGCGCAGATTTATTCTATCATTAACTCTAAGCTCATTTATATATATATATATATATATATATATATATATATATATATATATATATTGTATTTGCTTCCCCGAAAAAATTAATTCGAATGCATCTTGGTCGATGCCGTTCAAAAAATGTCTCTTAATAGAACATCAAGATACGTTTTCCTTTTCCCCCAAACAATAATACAATTTACATAATAACCATAATATGGGATGGAATTAATTAATAAATAAATTACAAATACTATACTAATTAATATCGCTATATTATATTGAACATCATAACAAAAAGTTAGCCGTTAAAGCCAGCTTTCTTATTTCGCTTCCAATATTCTTCACTTAACTTCCCTCTCTCTTTTTTTTTTTCATCCGTTACTAAAAAGCTAGCTACCTATACTAATAATAAATAAAAAGAACATTAAAGATAATAATAATACCGTACATACATAATCCATACGACAAAAAAAAAAAAAAAAAAACCCCGTATCTCAACTGTCTTTTTCGTTGTCGTTTTGTTGAAGCCAGTCTGAGAAAGTCCGAAGCGTGTTCATGTCAGCCCTGTAATGCTTCTGAGTGAAGTCAAGAAGCTCAGGCCACGTGAAGTCCGGGTAGGCGCGTGGACAGGACGCGCCGACCAAGCCGCTCGGCGGAGCCACGACCTTGTCCTTCCCGGGGCAGAGAAAGAAGGCGAGGGACTTTCTGGGCATTTCGCGGTTGACGACGGCGCGGTGGAGACAGCTCTTGTAGTTGCCGTTGGAGAGAGCCATGAAGGTGTCTCCGATGTTGACCACGAAGGCGTCGAAGTTGGGTTTGACCAGCCTCCATTGACCGTCGACGAAGACCTGGAGGCCCTGGACTCGGTCCTGGTGGAGGATGGTCAACGAGGTTGGGTCGCAGTGCGGTCCGGTGCCGAGGGTAAGATCGGGTTTTTGGCACGGCGGGTAATAGTTGAGCCTCATTATGGACTCGTTGTCCTCGAAAAACTCCTTGAAGTGGGACCTACCAACGCCCAGGCTCATCCCCAGAAGCTCCATGATTCCGAGTGAAAGCTCGCTCATCGCCTCGCAGTACTCCTGGTAAACCCTCCTGTAATCATCAAACGGGGGAAGACGTCATAAAAAGTACTATAAGGGGTCAAAAATAAAAGAAGATAAAGTTTAAGGGGTCAAAGAGTAAATAAAGAAGATAAAGGGGTAAAAAATGTAAAGTTTTTTTTATTATTATAAAAAACGTTAGAAATGGTCAACTCCTAAATTTAGTTGATAAATAAAAAGTGGGAAAAAAATGAGGAAAGAAATAAAATAAATAGGGGTTCACTTAATATTATATATTACGTAGATAAATATACTGAAAGGACAGAAACAAAAACAAACAAAGATACAAAAAAGTGGACGTAGATCCACCACCACTGTATGTATCTGTATGTGTTTGTATACATACCCGTAGTCGATGAATTCTTGACCGAGAGCGGAGGTGAAATAGTCAGTGACAACGTCGGAGTTTTTGTCATCGTTGTTGAAGCGGAAAGAGAGAGTCTCTTTCCAGGGAAGCTTGGACGAGAATCGGCCGGTGAAGCTGCTGGCGTAGCCACAGTGCTCGCCGGGGAGTCTCTGAGCTCTCTGTTTGTCGGAAAGAGGGAGGCTGAAGAAGGATTCCATGCATCGGTGCGCGGCGGCGATGAGGTCGGAGCTCACGCCATGGTTTCCGACGAGGAAGAAGCCGTGGTGGCGACAGGCCTCGCCGACGAGGCGGGAGGCTTCGGCGGCTGAGGCGGGGTCGCCGGAGAGGAATCCGGCGAGGTCGACGAGGGGGACGGCGAGCTCCGGCGCGGCGGAGGGGGAGGGCTTTTCGTGGTCGGGCCAGATGAACTGGGCGGGGATGTGGTGGCTGTGGTTGAGGAGAGAGGCGTCGAAGACCAAATCAGGGGTTTGTGTTGTTGGCGCTGTGATTGCCATTATCGCATTCAAGGTGGTTGATAAAAGGACTGAGATTGATTATGAGAGAGATTGGGATTGAAAAGTAGTTGTGTTGCGTTGTGGTGTGGGAGAGAATGAAGAGGGAAACTAGACTATATATAAGGCCGAGCCCAAGGCCGTTTATTGGGGGGATCGCTTCACAATATTTGGAAACTTATACTCTCTCCTACTTGACTAATTAAATTACTATTATTTATTATTATTATTATTATTATTTCCTGAACTCTAAGTCAGCACAAATCACCCCTCAACTTTACTTTTTTCATAAATTTGACTCTGAACTCTCGTTTCGCTGCACCGTTGTCCCTTCTGTCCAAAAAATTATGTTATCATTCAGCTTTTGAGTATGTGACTTGATCAATATTTAGAGGATAAATTAGTGATCTTGCTAAAATAAATAAACAAAACAATTTTATTTTAAACTTTTTTCATAAATTTGACTCTGAACTCTCGTTTCGCTGCACCGTTGTCCCTTCTGTCCAAAAAATTATGTTATCATTCAGCTTTTGAGTATGTGACTTGATCAATATTTAGAGGATAAATTAGTGATCTTGCTAAAATAAATAAACAAAACAATTTTATTTTAAAAAAAATAAAATAAAAAGAGAAAAAAATTAAAAAGAAAATGAGAAAACAAAAAATTAATCTCTTCTTCTTCTTCTTCTTTCCTGAAATCCCTAAAAAAATATCATATTCTAGGATTAACGACGAGGATTACAATGGGTCTAACGCAAGGAAAAAACTTGTGCTAAATCTTGTCGATCATTGATGATGATGATGATGAGACGATATTGATTTTTTTAAGGCATCTCTAAAGCACTCGTATTGGCTAAACGTAGAAAGCTTCAGTTGAATCGAGAACTAAACAGAATACAAAAGATAGCGAAAAGAAAAAACTTCAGATGCATCGATCGGGGCTTTCGACCGGACCATATTTGATCGCTTGCGTCAAACGGACCTTCGATTCTGTGATGTCTCCAAAGTGGGTTAAATCAAATTTGTGTCAAACGGACCTTCAATAGTCAAATTTGCTATTAATTTCAAGACAATGAATCAGAGAGGTGGGTTTAACTTAATTTTGCAGTTTTTTCTTGTTTGATTTTAAAATAATATTATTATTATTACTAAAACTCATCATAAACGCTTCCTCGTCTTTAAACTTATTATTGGCTCTCGTTATCATTGAAAATTTCCAAGTATTAAGGAAACAGAATAATATCAAATATAATTAAATAGAATAAAAAGAGAGAATATTATATATGAGATACAAAGTATCTATATAACAAAAACCTTAAATCGGAATAAAGACGGTAACAAAAAAGGATGTTGATGCTTGTTAGACAATCTCCTCAAAGTAATAATGCCCTCCCACAAGATAGTTGAAAATGACGAGCAAATGATTTCTAAGACACAACAACAGACAAGGAGAGCGATGGACCGCAACATACGTCTCCAACAAACAAGGACTGTGTGTCAGAACGACCACCACCACAACATAAGCAAATTAAAGAATACTTTAGATAATAAGAGGAATTCTATGAACTAATGTTCCCTTTGTTTTGAATGACAAACGATGCTACATTATACAGCCAAGCTAATAATCGTTTTTCTCCCATTATTGAGGTGCATTGATACTCGGATGTTATAACAATTAAGCATTTAAATACTTGATCAAGGCAAGGTGTAAACTTATGCCATTAATATATTCGTCCGAAGGGTATTTCAAACACACAAAAACATTTTGAAATGTTCAAATTAATGAAAGGAAATTCGAATAATAATTTAGCAAAAATTTATAAGGAATACCCAACCTGAAACTTGACAAGAATGCTCAATCGGATGCAGCGACGCCCACACGTATGGTGGAGATAGGCATATGTGCATCTTGGTCCTTCTACAAAATTGGGGCTTCATTGGGAGATTCAAATTCTTATGCAACACAATACATGCACTACAAGATTCACATATCTCTTTTATGTGTAAAACTTTTGCATATTCATTCTCGTTCACAGCACATTTATTTTCAATCTAACTCCAATTTTAAAATTAAATAATAGATCGTGGAGCCACTCAAATATATTTTTAATAAATCAACTACTTATATAAAAATAATAAATTTTCTATTATTACCCAACTTTGTTTGGAGCAAGTGGTAATATTACTTCTCCTCCTACGAATTGGACGTGAGATCGAATCATACGGGCAACATTGCCCATATTTATTTAATTATGAAGTGTGATTGTTTGATAACATATAATAGATTCTCATATTTGTCCCACTCTTTTCGGCATCTTCTTGTATTATTGTCAATAATGTCACCTCTAAATATATATATATATTATTTTATTTTCCAACAATACTTGGGGATTTGGTGAAAGAATGACTGCTTGTTAAAAAAAAAAAAAAAAAATAAATGCGTGTGAAAGTATACTTTATTATATGGCCATGTTTTTTGTCTTTTCTCTTGTTGCCAGAAAAGCAGTTCCCGATGATGTCTTGGCATTTCCTTAAAATTTAAATGAAAATTACTGTCGTCGCGCCTCTTCAAACTTGAAAACAAAAGAAGAAAATATCATTAAAAAACTTCAATTTTGAATTTTTTTTTTATCAAAGATTAGTGTAAACTATGTGCTTTTACACAATTATCATACAAACAAAATTAAGTGTAATGCCCAATGTATTTTACACTTCATCATTAGAAAAAAAAATCAAATTTTAACTCAATGGCATTGTTATCCACTGTATTGACTTCTAATCAAGTACTTAACAATAAAAAAAACAAATCAAGAGAAAGATTGACAAAAAAAGAAAAAGAAAAAGAAAAAGAAAAAAAGGCAGCACTCACTGTACCTTGAAAAGAAAACGAAATAGACCAAGATTATTTTGAGGGTTCAACTCAATATGGTAGATTACTTCACCGGATGTCAATGATGGTAAAAACCGTAAAGTAAAGAAAATGATATTTTTTTTTTCTTTCAAGTGATTTGGGAATGAAATTAGAGGTTAAAAAAGAAAGAAAAATGGGATTTAAAGTTAAAAAAAAAAAAGTAAAATTATTAATTTTATTACCCGCTATTTTTTTGTATTTCTCGGTTTGACCTTTTCTTCTTGACATAATTAGATGCTATAGTTGGTGAGTTGATATTGATGCCAATGAAATTAAAGTTTATACCAAAACAAATGATTATCCACAGTAGTTCTTCTTTCTTCAACTTCACGCCCTTCAAAGTACTTCAAAAAAAGGGAAACAGATATATTATATTTCGTATAATTTATGTGAGAGAGAAAGGAAGAGAAATGGAAATGTTTCTATTATTATTGAATTCAAAGTTTGCAGATGGACTAAGACTTGTATGGCTTTCTTTAGTTTGTGGACAAAAGTTTTTTTCCATGAGCAGGTTTTGTTGTTGCTATGGCTAACTAGCATGATTGCAAGTCCAATTTATGCGTGCAAAGGACAAGACAAACATGTGTGTGCGTGATATATATCTTGTATAGTATATATACAAACATATATTACATATATTATATATATTATACATCTTGTAGATATCATAGAAGATATCTTTTCCAAAGGAACAAAAGTGACAAAACTAAGTAGTTTAGATGGGTTATCATGTCACGGAGACGAACGATTGATTCGATTTCATGATACCCCAATATATATGCTTTAACACAGTCGCAATATATATATCTACATATATATATATATATATAAATATGGTTTTATTTGGTTACAGGCCTCACCATTAATTCATCACTACCAACCATCGCACTTCTAAAGATTCTAAAAAGCTTTTGGAGAGAAAGAAAAAAAATTAGTTGCTTTACGTACTCATGAAGTGGTCATGAAGTGGTAATGAAGTTGACCTTCTTGATGTGTGATGTATATGTATATACATACATGCGAATTAATTGGTAGAAGAGTGTCATTTTAGAATATTAGAGCAAGATCTTCTACTTAAGATAAGATAATTATGATGAAAAACAAACATCACTAAAGGCATATTTTTTTTAGTGTGCGTATATCGTTTCCATTATGTATATTGTTCCACACTAAGACACAGTTGGATCAATTTGCAATTGATATTAATAACGTCTCATCTCGTGAATAGAGCGTACAGATTATATATTATTCGCAAGATATAATTTTTTTATTTGTAGTACGTTATAAAACCGATTTTCGGTCTTGTACATAAATAATTTGCAAAAGAAATAATCACCGTCGGCCATTACCACTGTTCTTTCTAAAGTAGCTATTAAATTACAAACATTAATTTCTCTTATTTGAAGTCAAGAATTAACGAGGGAAAAATATTAGAAGATATAAAAAAACTTATGATTTTATGTTTCCTCTATAGATATCAAGAAATTAAAAAAAAAAAAAACAAAAAAAAAACAACGTAAACAACATTTGTAAGCTACCTTTTATATATATATATATATATATATATATATATATATATATATATATATATATATATATATATATATAGATGTCATAACAATTATCTCACGAAGAGAACTAAATTCCGAGCACACATTTTCGAGAACTCTGAGTTTCTGGGCAGTATTATCTTTAAGTACAGATGAATCTAGTAAAATAAAAAATGTAATGATAGTGATGAATGATAGATGAAGATTTCCGGTCGAATTTGGGTATGAAATTGTGCATGTCTCTGCTTTTGTCGCTTTCTCTTCTATTTATAGGGTTTGGAACTGAGTATGTGGGGTGATCAGGCCTACGCTATGACAGCTTTTGAATAATCGCTCTCAAACATGTATAGTGGGTGTTTGCTTAATTTGTCGTTTATTACCACGTATTTCATTATATATTTGACTGGTGTTTGACCTACTATTTTCTCTTCTCTCCGAAGTTCTGCTCGATAGAGTTTGTTCTTACTTTATGAACGAGTGTGTTTTTAATTTTATATTTCACTCAGGATTCTTACTATTCTCGGTACATCCGAGCTCGTGCTCAGACTATGCGAATCATATGAGTAACAATATGTTGCATCATTATTGCTTAGGTCTCAATTTTTATATTATTTTTGTTCTCCCATATTTTATCAATTTAAGACAAAACAATACCTTATTTAGTTTTTCTTTAGCTTTCAAACACAATGACATTTTTTTTTCTTCACTTTTTATAATATATAATTTTAAATTTCCTGTACTGTTTTTTCTCCATTAACATCCAAGGTTCCCAACACGGCAAGTGTAGTTGGAATAATTTTCTTCGCCCTTCAAGCAATGACCAAGTTTGCCATTAAATAGTCGGAGCAAAAAGTTTTGCCATTTAATTTCTGCTTATCAACAAAATATCATGATTTGTAATCAAGGAACTAATGGCGCTTTTTTTCGTGAAGAAGTACTAATTAATTGCGCTTTAGAGTAGTTATTTTGTTTTCTAACTGGGAATGGAAATAAAAAGAAGGTATTGTTTTCGTTTCCAAGAAAAATTAAATTGTCGATCTCTCAATATTTTAAACAATAGCTACATTTTCACCGGTTGGTACGGCTCCATATGACTTGATATTTCAAGTGACAGAACGCAAATTCATTGTCATAAAAAAAATATCGACTTCTGTTTTAATCGTTATATATGTTGGGATTTACTAAATTTTATAAATATTATCTTCCAAAAATCAGATTTTTATTTGTCTATATAGAGACCATCATATTCAATTACTGTCCACATACACATAAGTAACTACATAATGAACTTAGTAAGTACTTGTAGAACTCAAAGCATACTTAGTATAATCTTCGTTCCTTAGAGCAGGTTAATATTCAATTTCTTACGCTTTTTATTGTTTCGTTAATCTTCGTTTCTTAGAGCGGGTTAATATTTGTACGATGGACATTCACTAGTATGATTGAATAGAATAATATATAATTCGCTTAAACATAAATGTTCACGTTTCCGATGAAAAGTGAGTTTTAAACACTTTATGTAATTAGATCGACACGCTACACATTAATTTTAGCATAACGAACGGCCAAGCAGAGGCAGTTCGGTACCATTTAATAAAGAAGTTTGACCTAGACAAGAGAGTCGATGACACATAGAGAAACGAACACGACCTTAAGGCAAGGTTTGAGGTCCACCGAACAAAATTGAGAAGATCAAACACTAAATTTATGAGGCCTCAAAGACTAGTCAAATACTAAATTTATGAGGTGAATGCTACATCCCACCGCGTAACCGCCTATGCCACAAGGCAAGACAGTTAGACATCGATGTGTTAAAATAAAAGAGCAGTTTCTACACGAACCATCCCAGAGATCATGGTTACATAAATAATCGCCCACAATGTGGGTCTAAACAACTCACGTCTCAGATTTCAGCGACATAAATATCAAGCAAGACGGAAGAAGACGGTTAGAAACTTTGGTACACACAATCATATAGCATAATTTTCTAATTCATTTAGTTTACTCCTTTGTATTGAAGATTCATCTTGTGTAAGGAAAATTCAACCTAGATAATTGATCTTTTACTATTTGATCTTCTTTTTCGCTGATACAGTTGTTGTACAAATTTCAAAACCAACAACATGTACGACATATATATATATTCGACATATATATATTATATATATATATATATATATATATATATATATATATATGAAACATATATATGCATGTGAACATTTCCCCTTCCATGACACATAAATGTAATTACTTAAAAAATGATATATATCATGTAATATGATGCCCTATTTTTATTTTTATTTAGAGTATAATATTTCTTTTGAACGACAGTTTAGTTGTCAGTAGAGATTGAACTCTCAACTTTTACTTTGAAAGTGGTGTAAATTTATCGACTAGACTATGTTAAGTACCACTATTTAAGGTATAATGCTGAACTCAAGCAATGTATGACTTGGAGTTCAAAACCCCACAGTTTGAAGTCTCCGGTCCATATTATCATGGCAAACACGAGCAAAGCCAATATTAATTATTAGGAGACGACTATGATGGTGGTGGATTTGACGGGGTATCCATATTATCCATGCATATTAAAGTAATAAATAATGTATAGCAAACTTAAAGTGCTTAATCAGTTACAGAAGTCCATCAAAGGTTCATTGTAGTAGAAATAAAAATAGATGGAACGCATAAAAAAAAAAGTTTAAAGCGGAAAAATAAGAATTTGAAACAAAGAGATGAAATGTTACAACAGTCATATTCGAAGAGATAAATATGATGTTTATTATTATAATAATAATTAAACCATTTTTTTTTCTTTTATATATCGATGAATCCATGGGACACAAAATTAAAACAGGAGGAAACAAATAATTATTAAAAAAATAAAATAAGGTCAATTGAGACCGTCAAGCAATCCGAATAAACCCAAAACAAATTATCCATATTCGATGAATATGAAAACATATACTTTCAAAACTATATCAGCCAAACACATCAAACTAACTTTCTTAGGAAATTTAAATTGATTGGCTCTAATAGCAATTGTTTGTTTCGAATATTACGACAGAAAATCGTCAACTTAAGAACGAATCGTGTTAAAATTTAAGAAATCATAAACAAATAATAAAAGCATACTTGATGAATTTATAGCGGTTGTTTTTATAGCCTAACACGTATATCCTAAAAAATAATCCCATTTGTTTCTCTCTTGTATCACCCTGACAACGGGATATCAAAAGTGATAAGCTTTAAATAAGATTAGATGACCAATCGTATTTAGAGGCAAACTTAGGTTAACCTAATGAGTTTAATTTCTATTTGGAAAGTTTTGGAAAATATGTATTAAACGAAGAAATATTTTTTATTTCTAAAAGATAAATGGTGTAAATTTGGAACCTATGTGCTAAGTGACAAAATATCATCTGACACATTGTTTTCAAATTTGTGTTATTTCCTCTATCACTCTCATTCATTGTCTTCTCTCTCTCACTTTCTCTCGCATCGAACCCATCTCGCCTCGCACATGCCACCCTCTCGCCGTCGCCATCTCTTGGGTTATTGGTGTCCTGTTTATCAAGTGTTTGGTTAGATTGTATGGATTTTGATTGATTCAGGTAAGCTTAGCTTGAAAGCTTATAGTATTGATGGATTTGATGATGATTTAGTTTGTACTCTAAGTTTATTAATATTTGATTTATGTCGAAATCTAAGTATTTTTTCACTGTTTTGGGTCAAAATCTAAGTTTATTTGAGATTTTCATTCGTATTAATGACTCTTTGGGTTCCAGGTTTGCGGTGAGCTCAAGCTGCGGAATGTCGCGGTCATTCTTGAAAATGAACACAATTAAGAACTTTTTTGGTAAATATTACCGTAGACCACCGCAGGAGGACGCATGAGACCGCAACTCACCGCAGGAGGCCACATGTGGCTGCATGAAACACTACAGCCCATCGCAAGAGATTCACAGTTATCGTCGAAATTTATGAGATTTGTTACAAAATATTTATATCTTTGTTTTCTTTTTTAATAGAACAATACAAAATATGTAATCAAGTTTGAAATGTCAAAAATAACAAACTTATCCTTAGATCTTTATCTTCAAATATAATTTTTGGGGGCTTTCACGCGCGTGAGAGAGAGAGAGAGAGGGGGAGAGAGAGAGAGAGAGAGAGAGAGAGAGAGAGAGAGAGAGAGAGAGAGAGAATAAAAGGATGTGTTTTAAGGGTATTTTAATCAAAATGCACTCCAAATTTATTACATTTTCTCTTCATTTATAAAATTTCTATATTGTTGATGCATAACAAAATTATCCTTCTTTTTAACTCATCCAAATATAGAAACTCATATTGTTGACAAATTAAAGACTCACAATCTATTACATCCAATAAAGTCCAATATATTCATACACCGCATTAGGTTATTTTTAACGAATCAGCTTTATTAGCAGTGCACAATCAGGATATTATTATTCAACATAAGTCAAATATGTGATTAAATATTTAACATACAATGCCAAGTTGCTACTACAGAACCTCAATTTAGATACCCCCTTAAGGATAAGGTGTTTGCATGTTTTGATATATTCGATCGCACCATCATTTTGGATCTTCATTTCCAATTGGATAGCTCTTTTCTTTTTACCCCAGTTTTGAGAGATATATCGTCACGCTAATGGTAATGGAAAATGACCAAATAACGCCGAAATTGCTTGCGTGTGATCTATAGAATTTCTCTCTGGATCAATTATTTGTAAGGACTTTAAGCCAATTTTTTACAGAATTAATATTAATTCTAGTCAGCGTCCTAGTATCTTTTATTCAACTCGCACGAATTATTTTAGACTATATAGCATTTTTAAGAACCAACTCGAAATTTATATCCGCATGTTGTGGGTTGACTTTTTTGGCCGTAACTTTTTTTCGTATTCGATATGATATGCTTCTTTAATCTTTTTGTCATGCTAAAGGTGTTAAAAAAAAAGTTGAGACCTCTTCTAGACA
The DNA here is from genome assembly GCF_054948205.1 of Urtica dioica subsp. dioica. Classification (NCBI taxonomy): domain Eukaryota; kingdom Viridiplantae; phylum Streptophyta; class Magnoliopsida; order Rosales; family Urticaceae; genus Urtica; species Urtica dioica. The sequence goes on from NC_142767.1 coordinate 19,649,784, forward strand.
ATAAAGAAAAACGATAAAAATGCTACCTGAGTCCTGACGTACGAATCACATTTTCTCTGAGAAAAATACGGTTACGTGTAATTTACTTTTTTAGCTAAATAGGAGGCACGTGATTATCAAAATAAATTAGTATATTCTACCCGACCCGCTACCCTTTTTTTAAACCGGGTAAACGGGTAACGGGTCCAACATTTTTAACCCGTTTACCTGGCGGGTATCCCCGTTACCCGGCCCGTCTCAAAATCCGGGTAAACGGGTCCGGGTAACGGGTAAATAATTATAACGGGTACGGGTAACGGAATAGGTGTACCCGGCCTTACCCGTACCCGTTGCCATCCCTAATACTACGTAGTACGTACGTACGTCAACCCTGATTTTTTTTTTTTGCACTCTAGATTTTAGCCAAAATAAATTAGTATATTTGAAATTAGCCGTTTGATATTTTTTTTTGAAATATAGCCAGACGTTCAAAATATTTTAACGCCATCCCTATTTTATCCCTCAACAAATCAGCTTTAATTGTTTTATTTATTAACAGTAATTAAAAAAATATTAATGACGTGTGTTAATTATCTCGTAAATAAATTAAAAAAAAACCCTATTCACGCAAGGATGAATTAATCCAAATGCATAATCTTCCAAATAAATAATAATAAATAAAAAATCTGAAAAGCGAATTTGATGTTCAATAGCCATCGCAAGTTATAGGCAACTCAAAATGCAATCAGACGGAAGAGTTTGTTTGAATAGGAAATAAATGGAAATAATATTCCCTTGTTAATAAATGGAAATAATAATAATAATAATACTATGGTTAATATTTGTTAGTAATACCCATTTGTTAATACATTTAATGGTAATACCTATTAATTGTATTACTAAAGTTTATTATTTCACTGAGTTTTTTTTTATTACCGCTCATAAGAAAGATTTAAAATTAATAGCGAATAGACTAGGCATATATAACTACAACCTATAATTTTGGAAAGAATCATAACCAAGTAATGCAAGATATCCTAAAAATCCGATTTTAATCTCATAAAATCAACCCGCGATTTTTATTTTCAATCAATGATTTTTATTTTAAAATTTGAAATTTAAACGTGTTAATATTGCTTACCATTTAAAAACAAACTGGGTTATATAACAGTAATTTTACTTTGTTATAGCTTAGTAACCAAGAAAATGAAATGTTGGTTATTTAGAAATTACAACTTTTGATGTAGCTTAGTTACTTATTAATTAGATATCTCCTTTTTTTTTCAAAAGTATTTTTTTTTTCAGAAAAACCTTATTTATGCTTTTCTTCCGGGCTATACATCTTTTCTTCGTATGAATCATGGGTGTTAGAAAGGCTGAAAAAATAAGAAAACGAGGCACAAATATATTCAACGGTTATGCATTTCATCTAGAAACAAGCTGATAAAAAAATATATAATGTAAATATTAGAAATTATATTAGTTTTTGTATAATACAAAGTCATTCAGTGTCCCAAGTTTTCAAAAGCCAAATCATGCAAGCACTGCCCCAACACAATTGTTTTCCTCTGCAAGGAGAATGGAAGTATGTGTTGGATCACATCATCAACATGTTTCAAGAACTTTAAACAAACAAACAACGTCGAAATTATGTTTACCAACTCATTTTATGTCAAAGTTGACTATCTGTAATTGGACATTTTTGTACGCGTTAATATGTTGAAATTAATACATAATTTAATTATATATACTACTTTGCTGAGAGATTTTGATGAATATTTATATTAAGTACTATTTTAATTTTTTTTAGGGATGACATTATTAGTCAATAATACAAAAACATAGAGATGAACAAATATAAGAATCTATTATACTATCACAAAAATAACACACTTCCAAATTAAATAAATATGGACAATGTTGCTCGTGGATTTCGATTACACATCCTACCTGTAGGAGGAGAAGTGCTATTACCACTTACCCCAAGTAAACTTGAGTTACTACTATTCTAAAATTTTAAATGTTTGTAATTCCAATGTACTATTCTAAAATTTTAAATGTATGTAATTCTAATTCATTCATGCAATAAAAGTGTTAAAAATAGACCAGCAATGGCTTGGCGGCAAGATTTTTAATTTTATTTTGAGGAGACTATTCATTCGAGGGGGCAAAGATTAAATTCCCCACCCCCACGGCGGAGCGCAAAAAAAATATTGATTTTAGCTAATTAGTTAGTCATTTAAAAACATTGTAATTTCAATATGACTAACATTATAAAAGTTTAATTAACTAGTCATGACATGTTAGCTTTTTACCCAAATGCCCTTTGTGATTTATTTACAAAAAAAAAAAAAAAAGCACTTAAAATCCCACAAATCAAATAATTGCAAATTAATTATTTCTCAATACTAAAAAAAAAAACATTGCACTTCACTTTTTCTGTCATAGAAAAAAGAAATTAGAATTGTCCTTTCACCAAAATCTGAAAAAGCAGAAGTTTATTAACGATAATTTTCGGTAGGCTTCGCAATAGTAACTCCGAAGCGGTCTGATCTTTGAGCTTTGAAATTTAAGAGAGAGAAAGAGAGATAGTCAATGACGGTTTGATATAAAAGAAAATTAAAGACTATATAATTTTTATGACTTTCAAATTTGGCACGAGAACCAACATTGCTGGTTAGCTTTTTTTTCAAATAACGAATTAAAAATATTAAAAATTAAAGAAGGTAAATTAGATTTCATAGATCAGAGACGTAAAACAATGTGAGAGAGGGAAGGAGATGCGATAACTCGCCTTGGCAATGGGCTATGAAGTTGGCGACGAAAATAGAAGAGAGAGAGAGACAACCAATATACGAGAAGGGGATAATACAAATTAGAATATAATTGGTTATTTTTTAATGGAAGATCCTAAAAATTGAGAAATTCATATGTAAACCTGGCACGTAATGTTATTTTTTTAAAAGAAAATTGAGATGTTGGCTAAATTGAAATTAGTATATTTTAGATGGTTTAGCTATTTATATTAAACAAAAATTAAGCGATATAAGCCAAATAAACATAAGTGTTTGCGTTTTAGTAAACGTTTTGTAAATTTTTTCGAAAGTAGCCAAAATGTTTCCTTTAAACAGAAATTTAGCTATATACAAAATCACATAAACATAAACGTTTGCATTTTAGTCAACGTTTTGCAAATCTGTCGTAAATAGTAAAAAATATAACGTAGCGAACGTTATTTACACATATTTATTAAAAATTTATGCGGCGTTTTTTTTTTATCATTTTGTTAACGCATATAAATTTACGTGATTATTTACCAAAAAATTAACAAAACATTTGATAATTTTTAACGTTTTATATGACTAGATAGTCATGAGATTTTATATTAAATTTGAAGGTTTACTCCATATAATTTATGCTTAAATATTTAAATAAATGATTATGTAAACCTTATATGAGTATGATGCATTAGCAAAAAAAAAAAAAAAAAAAGTCTTATATAGATTTCTATGAAATTGACGGCTTGTCACGGTCGAGTATATTTGCAATATCAACATCACAAGTTGGAATTGGATAAATGGCTGCATATATATATATATATATATATATATGGAAGTGTGGCTATTAATCGGTAGCAATATTATCCATCAACAACGGTCAATAAGCGAAACAACTGTTGAATTTGTATGATCACGAGCTCATATATTCTTCCCTCCATTATAATTTTCTCAACTCACCAGCTAGTGGAAAGTGATCAAGCGAATACGTTTTTGTAGACAGTTATTGTATGGACAGAATATATCAATAATATATTGGAGATTTTAGTTAAATAATCACACAAATTCATGCTATATTCTACAGCAGCCCTAACTGTGTCAGACCCATTTTTTCTGCCACATTGAGGTCCAATTATATATTTTTGTTGTCCGCAGCAGCACGGAGTCAGAAAAGCCCATCAAAGGGCCTAATTTGAAAAAAAATTCAGGGGGGCTTGATTGTAAAAAATTTATAAAAATTGGGCTAAAAGTATAAATTTTCAAGGAAAAAAATGTAATTTTTTTTTTTAAAATTGGCAAAAAGTGCAAAAAAAAAAAATTTTGAGAGGGGGGCTTAAGCCCCCCCCTGGGCCTTAGCTGGCTCCGTCACTGGTCCGTAGTATGTATATACATATATGTATATTCAGGAATGAAGTCAGAAATCTAGGTTAGGGGGCTAATTTGCAAGAAAAAATTCAGGGGACTAATTTGTAAATTTTGAGGATAAAAAAATGTAAAAATAAATAAAAATAAGTAAAAAATGCAAAAAAAAAAATAAAAAAAATTGAGGGGGCTATAACCCCCTCTCACCTCCATGTGGCTTCGTGCCTGTGTATATTCATGTTCTTTATGAAGCTAGTTTAAAAAAAATTTAATTATATTGAACATTTATGCTCACGCTAAAAATATTATTTGGATTTAAAAAATGAACATTTCACAATTTTTAATATTGAACTCATTCTCTCCCACAAGAGCAAGTCTGGGAGCCATTTAAGATATACAATTACTACTTTATCTTAATTTTTAGCCGATTAAATATAGAATAAAAATTAAAAACACTATATATACATAAGTTTGTTTAATAGTTAGAGAATTTTCAGCAAGAAATAAAAAAAAAAAATAGTTGGAGAAAATAGTTTTGGTGATGGAACTATGTATTTATAAATGAAGAATTTGTTACAATTAGTCAATCTTTTAACTTATTTTAAGATTTTAACCAAAATTTTATTTTATTAAAAAAATAATCCACTAATAATTAATTGAATTTACTTCGGATTAGACCGAAGTAAATTAGATTAACTAAAACAATAAATGATTTATATATAAATAGTTAGAAAACTGTGTAATCAGTTTTTTTTTCTTATATAAAGATAGATGATTTTTTTTGTTATTGATTAGACATGTTTGGTTGAGACACGAGAGTTGCTCCAATGCATGCCTTAAACCTTAATTTGAGAGTTTGAACATTGAATTCTTAAATTTGATGGTCCATTGTTCACATTCTAAAAAATTATTGTGTAATTATATTTTAGTCATTTATTTTGTATAAGTTGTTAAAATATACCCCATTTCTAAAATGTAATCAAATATATATTTTTTTGTACATAAAGAAAAAAAATTACAATTAAATCCTTTTAATTTAATAATTTGATATATTACTAGTGGATGAATAAAAAAATATAGCACACACTATTAATATTGAAGTTAAAATTAATACAAACTAAAGAGTAAATGCATTAACAAAAATAACAAAATAAAATTACATTCATACTAAAAAAAAATAGAAAATAAAACTATACAAAAGAAAGATAAAACTAACTAACATTATGGTAAATCCGACCCCGATATTTCAATGTCACTAAAACTAACTAACAACTTCTTGCTCGAATTCGTCAAATTAAAGATAACGAGGCTCATATATCAATTCAAAATACATTAATTGATCATATATGCAAGCATTACAGAAATAGTTTAGTCGAGTAATGTATATTTTTATTATTAATTGAGTAATTTTATTAAAGTATATTTTTTTATTACTTGTGTGTAACTTTATATTACAAATAATTTGCTAATTAGCCAACATATAAACTTTGATGTTTGCTAAATGGCAGACCTTTGGTAATTTTTTTTTTTTTTTTTTTTTTTGTTGTGGTAAATAACCAATTTTCTGACACGGAATGACATGTTAAATGTTGGCTATATTGTTTATTTCGGTTATGCCCTTTTTGTTCAGTTTATTTCCGTGTTTTATGAGGCAGTTATTTTTTAAATTTTTATTATTAATTTGACAATTTATGTAAGACAATATTTTTTTGTGTTTAAAATATGAATTTTATTTTCGCAATGTTTTTTTAGATTTTTAAGGCCGATTTTAGTAAGAATATTCCCCATTAAATAGCAATTAGTTATGATATCTTTGTGGATTATATTCTTTAATTAACTAACAATATATAATAGATTTTTGAGATTTTTTTTTACATGTTATAGTCAACTTACAAAATTCAAATTGAAAGGCGCTCATTTTACAAAATTTTCACCAAATTTTCATACCTCCTTCCACGGTTTTCACAATGACTACATAGTCGTACACTGTAAATTAGTTGTAAATAGCTACTGGTAAACCGATTTCAGCGGGTTATAATAGATATTAAAGTAGTCATCTATATTTGTGTTGAAGTAATCTATTTCACAAACTCACACATTTTGAAATTCAACAGATACAATATGTAATTATCGTTGGTGCCTCCAATCTAGTCTCCGTAGCCCCTTCTGTTTCTAGGGTGTGTTGGTGAACATAAAGTATTTCAAAAAAAGTAAACGGTTAATTGGATGAATGATCTAATGATAAACTAATTGGATGAATATGACATTTCACCAAAACTGAGTGTACGCAATTGATGTTGTAAGAAATAGGTTTGAAGTTGTGATCCCATTACGATAAGGCACATCCACGGATATAATACAGCAGTTATATAAACTTAAAAGCATGATCAGTTTGCTCTTCGCAGTCATGTGCATATTAGCTTCAGGATATACACAGCTAGGAGGAATTACAGAGAATCATGGCTCAAAAATCTTGTTCTCCTCTTCAGGTTTGTGCCTATAGGCCAACAATAGTTGCTACATAAGTTTGTAAGAAACAAAAAGTGATGTGTTCTACTTCAGGTTTGAGAAGCATGAAGTACAATTCGTTCATTTCTTGTACAGCATGTTGATCACTGTACGACAAACTAAAATCTTCATCTAAAAGAATAGAACTATTACGTCTCTCTTATCAGATGATACAATTATTGTGATTACTTCCCTGCCACCAGTTTACGATCCTTCCGAAAAATGTCAAGGCCCGCCGTCTAACACAAACAAAACCCACGACGTGTCAAATCATTTTGCTATTATTACATTTTTATTTATTTATTATTTCTTGCCATTTTGCTCGGTGTCGTTTTCTATATATATATATATGCTATTCTACATTTGGTATGACAGTTTTAATTTGTGTTCGGTTGATCAAGAGCAAAGCTTACAATATTTTATTTATCTTATACCGTGTCTCGAAGTGTCTGTTCCCAAACATCTGTCCCGGATAAGTTTCAATATACTTTCTAAAATTCAATCATTCCCATACACCAAATTTCCCACTACATGACAGAAGACAATATATATGTGTGTCTGAGTGCATTAAGCATTGTGACTCCATGCTAAAATCAACTTACCTTATAGTTATAAGCGTCCTTTGCATTCTTAAACGTGCCTATTTAATAGTAACTAAATTCTTTAAAATAAGGGTGCAGGGATGCTATAGATTATATGTCTGCAGTTGGATATGTAAAAACAGATATCAAACAAATTGAACAAAAGTCAGATTAAACTACAAAATTTTCCAAAAGTAAAGAATAAATTAAAAAAATATATTCAAAATAACTTGCCGAGATATGGACAATTATTGTTTTAGAGTCCTAAACGATGTAGTTTTGCAGGTCCAACACCCTTGAGCTTTGTTTTTTGGGTCATTTTCAATCGAAAGTTTCTAAGGCGCCGGTCTCAAACCTCCATGTTTTATGCCTTTTTGTAATGCATCATATCTTGAGTGTGATCCTAGTTAATGTTTTTGGTCCGGTGTGTGAACGTTGTCGGCCCTAATACGTAATAACGCATCTCTCACGGTCTTAGAATTTCACGCACTCATAGTTTATTATTCGAAGAAACATTGTTTAATTATTGAGAGTAAAGAACAGCTTGTGCTTCTTACTCTCATGAGTGTGAATTTGTACCTATGCTCGGATTTCTAATACAGGTCCTTTGAGTGTGTTTAGAAGGAGAGTTTAGGTCTCTTCTTTTGTGAGATTGAGAAAAACTTAAAATAAGTCTAAAGAGAGATATTCGGTGGAAGTGGATCTCGTCTTAGGGGAAGTTTAAGTTACAATTGTAGAAGATAGATGTGAGTTCAGTAGCTAGCGAGAGAGTCGTAGAATATAAAATACTATTGTACTATTGTATTAAATTGCTTTCCACCCGATAAATGTTCCCCAAATGTAGGCATCACTAGCTGAAATCGGTCATCAATTCGTTTAATATTTTGTATTCGTTACGCTCACAAAGTATTCTCATAAATTTAAGCGACCGTACGTGAGAGAAACTGCCTTTCATCAAGTTTCATCTGAAAACAAATTTTCAATCAGAGAAATAACTCATGACCTTCTAAATTTGTGTTAAATCTCTTAAGCTTTTGACGTTGGAGAGAGAGAGAGAGAGAGAGAGAGAGAGAGAGAGAGAGAGAGAGAGAGAGTCCATAAGTGAGGCAACTAACATGTTGGTGGAGTTGTCACAATGTCATGCAGATCATAGAAATAAATTTAGTGGGGTATAGCTAAATCTAATAAGTTGCGTATTGGTGCATATCATATTATAGCTATGCACACGCATAGATATGAAATATATATATATCCCATGAATTTGATAGACCCAACAAGGTTGGATCAGTGCAACAAAACTGCACTAAATAGCGTCACGCTTAGGACAAATACAGTTCCGTCCTCTTATTATCCACTAATTAATATGAACTTAGAGGAAGTTTTTCTTTTTCTACATATTGTCTGTTTCCCTCATTATTATTGCCATCTGGTGGGTCTGACCTTGGATTTAAGATCGGAATTACATTTAATGGGGAACAAACCACGATCTGAACTCGATTTTTGTTCCGGATATTTGAAAGAAAAGGCTGGCAATAATATCAAATATGGCTTTGTGTTCACTTTGTGAAATATATATGAAAGGGATAAACTCTGCTGGATCTGGCCAGTTTATGTTTAACTCATCCTAATGGGACCTCATTTTTTATTACTAGAGTTAGGAACTCTTATGGAGCCCTTTTGTTACACTTCTACTACGACAAATGGAGCCCAAATTATGTCCCTTTCAACGCCTCCAATATTCTTCATCAATCTTATTTGTGACACATATATATATTGCCTAGATCGTATATACTTCTATAGTACTGTGTAATAGGTTTTGACCTTTCGTGGCCGTCTCTACACAGTCTTAGACAGCCATATTATCATTATTGCATCCATATGGAAACCAAATATGATTGACATTTATCCTAGAAATTATTGATTAAGAGATTATTTATTTTAATCAGCTTTGTATTGAACATCCTAGTCATGATTTTCCCACCTTAAAGTTGTCTAATAGAAAGAGAGACCTCTTTTGATGAAACAAATTAGTAGTGGTGCTGGGAAGACTAAATTTGCAAGTAGATTTAAGATTATATATAAATATATCTATATACATCTATATATATGGCCAATGGGGCCCCGACAACAAATCATGATGTGAACTTAACTGAAAAATATTTATATGGATGAATAATATCAAAATATGAAATGAAACTAGAGAGTGTGTCACATCCAAAGAAAAGTGAGTGAGAGAGATACAGAAAGATAAAGTAGACTTTTAGAATAATGTGGTTTTATGTTGCATGAACAGGCTCTGAAGGACAAATCCACCGTCCCATGTCGGCTTTGTGGTGTGGTGTACCATTAATTGTGTCTAGTAGGAGAATTTTACAAATTTTTAATAGAGTCTGGGCCATAGTTAAAAAAAAAAAAAAAAAAAAAAAAAAATAAAACAATCTCCTTTTGTTTCTCCGTTATAATGTACTTTAAAGTTTAAAGTGTCATTGTTTTGTGATCTTGTTTAAAATTTGCACACTCGGATAACCAATGACACGGTCGGCAATCTTTCATTGGATGATTTATTTTTGCATTATCATATTATGGATATATGTAAGTGACATTGTTATTATTTTTTCAACCATTAAAATCGACGTATTTTGTATAAAGTTAGTTGTGCTTGTGTATAACAAAATCTACTTTGTAAAATAAACCACACATGCAGTGACAAATCTAGGGGCTCCTGATACATTATATCTAGGCACAATTTCGCAATATGTCAGAAAATGATTTCACAATAGTTGACTAATTCGTGTTTTGGTTTTGGAATTGCATTGCATATGATAACTCAAGCCGCCTAAATTCTCATCAATGCATTCTTTATCTATTTTGTTTTTTTTTGCAGAACACGTCATACTGCGTAAGTTTATTCCCCTACTATTATACACAAACTTTATCACTCTGTCTCGGACATAAAAATAAGGAAAATTGTTTAACTTCTCGCAGTATTGGTATCCCATTGCACATCCATTTACATATATTACAACTTTTTACCAAGGTGTTAAATTTTTTTTTTTTTTTTTTTTTTTTTTTTTCTGATTTGTTGTTAGGAAATACTTATTTTCCATATATTTTAGCATAATTTTATAATAAACATTACGTTAAATAAAAAAAATTTCTATCATAAAACAATAAACCTAATAATAATAATATTATAGGAAAGCTTACATTTTTTTCTTCTTGGTGTAATTTCTAAATGAAGTAGTAATAAATACACAAGAGAAAGTAATAAAATTGGGTGCCAAATTGCAAGCGCTTATATATTATGAAATAGAGTTTAGGTTGAAGCAAATGTTTGAAATATGTTAATGGTTTTTCTCCATTAAAATTATACTTAAACTATCTAAATGTTAAAAATATAACTAAATACGTGCCTAACTTTCTCATAGGATACGCACACGTCTTGTTTTAGCATAATATACCTTTTAATTATTAAATAGTCATGCAATATACCAAGCACTCATATGAAGCTTACGCAAGTTTGAGGTCTATTTCATGGTCTTAGTTGACCGGATTCACCCATTAACTATAGAAGTTTATATCAAGGAGCCGATGTTTGTGCTCGATATCCACATTTGTAATTTAATTTCATCAGGCAGACACTCTACTTATTTTTGTGGGGTAAATTCACACCTTCGACATAAATTACGAAAATAACAATAAAAACGACTTGTCTAAAAGAACTTATTAGTTTTTGTTTCTTGAACTATTTTAAATGTGTTTTCCTATTTGAATTTATACGGGTCCACTTTCCGATTGTATTTAGGCAAATTCTCATGCATTCTGACGGAAAATATATTTTAATTATTTCAATAACAATAAATTTTTTAAATAAATCGGAAAGTTTGACATCTTTGTGTAATTTCTCTTGGTTCTGTTTCTTCGGTGTAGTAGTCAGGTTGTTGGGTTTTTATCATTTGTTGTGAAACCCTTAATGGTTGAGAGTTGAGAATTGTGGGAATTGGCTCAACTCAACCTATTGTCGGGATATGAAATAATTTAGTTTTGGACAGGTGGCTTCAGTACTGATGGTGTTATTTTTTTTTTAAGTGACGGGTCGGCAAGATGATCGGGACAGTGTGTTTCATCTGGCATTAATAGAAAATTGAGAGAATTTGTGATAAATAATGAGATTTTAAGAACAAATGAGAGCTACTGAGGTAATTGTGAAAAAGAAACAAGCGAATGAAGTATATACAAGAAAATCTAGAAATGCAGTTATCTTTTCATTTTTCCTGTATTTGTTCACTACGTTAGAACAGGCATGTCGTTGATATAAATAAAAACGACATGTCGTTTTGTAAAAAGGAAATAATATGTCGTTTATGAAGAAAAAGGAAACGACATGTCGTTTATGAAGAACAAGTGAAACGACATGTCGTTCTTGAAGAACAAGTGAAACGACATGTCGTTTTTTAAGAACAAGTGAAACGACATGTCGTTTTTGAAGAACAAGTGAAACTACGTCGTTTTTGAAGACAAGGGAAATGACATGTCGGTTTTTTAAGACAAGGGAAACGGCATGTCGTTTTTGAAGAACAAGGGAAAACGACAAAAAACAGGGAAGTGTGGACTTCGGCAAATTTCTCCCAAATCCAAAATTGATTTCCTTAGAGAGCGAAAGGCAGGATAAAAAAAAGCTTTTATTTACAAAGAAAATGAAATAGCATATTCAGAATAAGACTAGACGGCCAAAAAAAGACATAAGAAGATGAATATGACATGGATTGGTAATAAACTGCTTATTAATCTCTATATTCATATTTCTCAACCTATATTTGTCATCTTATTATAAAAACCGAAAACTAAATGGAGTAACAGCTTGCAAATTCTGCCTCATACGCTTTATTTGGTTCCTAAATAGTAAACAAAAAAAAATAAATACTGTGATTTATGTGATGACTGTTGGCTTCTCTCTGCCTGTGAACTCCTTCAGCTTTGATAGAGACAATGCCAAATCTAAGCCACAGCCAATGAAGTGTGAGAAAAAATATTTTCAGAATCGAAATATAAGATATGGCAAAAAAAAAAAAAGAACAGTAAACCAACCTATCAAGGGTTTCAAGGCAACTTGAGCATCCTCGTCGTGTTTAGAAGCATTCGGTTCGAATTGCTCTATGTAGATTCTCACTGTGGCACCGGCCGAACCAGTCCCCTGTAAAACAGCATAATTATGAACCGACAACGAGGCTAAACATGCACAGAGCTTTAAGAAACTCGGCGGATCGTAAATTTTAACATACTGATAGCCGGTATATGATCCTCGACCCATCTGTGAATACAAATCGTACGCCTTGTTTCGATGCCACGCTACCGTCAACCTGGTAAATTATTTTTAAGGGGGTTACAAGTCAAAAGAGTCAAAACACGCAATTTTGTGCAGTGCGGTGAATTATTAAATACTCACGGGATCGGTGTATGTGAAGTCATCTGCAAGTTGGAGAACGTAGTTTCCTGAGGCATGAGACAGTATTTAGTATCACATAAGTTAAAAGAAAAATAAATTACATAGATGCAAAGCACAAGGCTAACCGTATTTGTCACCGGGCTTGCTTTTAGAGATCAGATCTCTGAGGTAATCAACCATTTTATTGGCTCCTTCAGACTCACATTCCTGGACAAGTGAATGAAAAAACATAAGAGAATTGAAACTATTTGCAACTGCTTTCAGTTAAAGTCTTGACATAAATTGCTCACTTCGTAGTCGTAACGAGAGAAGAAATTTCTTCCATAGGTAGCCCAGTGTTCCATTGCGACATCGGACACCGAGACCAACTTTTCCCCCGGTTTCTTGTCTTTGTTTCGGTACGCAAGGATTGAAAGCCAAGCTAGCACAGCCCTGTGTTTCAGAAAATTCAACGTAGAAGAGATAAATGAAAACATATACAATGTTTTAGACTATCAGTTCAACGTAAAAGTTGCATTTATGGTTTTCCATCAACGTTGAAAACACCTTTTCTCACCATATAATATTTGGTCGAAAATGGTGTTATCTTTATTCAAATGAATACCAAAAAAAAAAAGGTGTAATGATGAGAAAACTTACCAAATTCCATCCTTCTCACGGATATGATCAGAACCTGTTCCGAAACTCTCTTCTCCGCAGATGGATAACTTTCCTGCATCCATGAGGTTTCCAAAGAATTTCCAACCAGTTGGGACCTAGTCAAAGAAAAAGGCTCGTAAAATTAACGAATCCCATGATACAAAGTACATTATACTAAAAAAAAAGATACAGCTAGACGATGGGTAAAAAGCCAAACCTCAAAGAAAGGAAGACCCAATTTCTCTGCAACTCGATCAAGAGCACCACTTGTCGGCATAGATCGAGCCAATCCCTAGAAAACAAATGTCATATAAATGAGCAAAGGAAAAGGCAGTGGGTGAATATAATAAATATTAGAAAGAAGGCGTGATTACAGTTACACACCTTTGGGCCACTTTGAAAGTACGGAATCGCTTGTTGAGCATTGGCCGCAATGATTGCCACAGAATCCGATGGAGTAATGAAAAAACCTTTGCCGAGAATCATGTTCCTGTCACCATCACCTGATGAACAATGGAAAAACAGATTCAAAATCACCATAAACAACTGCATTCTGGCATAGAACTGACGAGTTATTTTATGTTCCTACGATGAAACATACCATCACTCGCAGCGCCAAAATCAGGTCCATTATCGCCATACATAATGTCGACCAATTCTTTGGCATACCTGTTTAACGATTCAAAAGTTAACATGGTGACCTAACATTTTCATTTACACCGATCACGGGGTTCTAAATTTTTTTTACGGAACTCACGTCAGATTAGGATCTGGATGACCGTGTCCAAAGTCCTCAAGAGGCACTCCGTTCAATATTGAATCCTACAAGACAGGTTCAACACTTAAAACTAGCGTCTCAGATATCAGTACTATAAAAATCAATTTCGATGAAGAAAATACTAACCGGACTGGCTCCGAGCTTGTCAACAAAGATCGGTTTCGCATATGCACCAGTGACAGCGTGCATGGCATCAAAGACAAACCTGAAAATCAGACAGTTCATATTCATAATCATAATTTAAGAGCACAAGGCATTAGGAAGAAGTATTAGAGACTAAAATCATACCCAACATCTGGCCTTGAAAGGAGGCCTTTGATCAGCTCAAAATCAAAAACATCCTGCAGAAAATCCCATCAAAGACACGTGTTTAGTTTCCCCTCACTTTCAATGAAAATGGCATTATATGAATATCACAAACAAACCTCCATTAGCTCCAAGTAGTCAGAAACAGGGTCGACTACTTCCACAGTAAAATCCCCAAACTTTGTGACCCCAACACGAGATAGATCTACGTCGTCGATCTCTGCGACCTTTATCTCTGAGATCTGCTCAGAGTATATTCAAACCAAACTTTACCATCTAGTAGAGTGAATCAATAATGTTGCAATTTCTACTATCAAACACTAATCCAAAAAAAAAATATAGAAAAAAAAAAAAAAAAAAAAAAAACTTACAGAGAGTGTGTTTCCATAAATCTTATCGGTGATTGATTCAGGAGCAGGCTGACCACTGCTGTAATTGAACTGTAGATGGTACATTAAATTTAGCATTCTTCGCAAACTATTATGTTATCAGATAAATAAACAAATTTGAAAAGGAGAAGAAGAAAAAAAAAACACACACACACAAAACCTAAGCCCATGAGTAGTTTATGCAAATAAAAAAGCTCACCTTAATGCCCCAATCGTTATCAGGTCCACCGGGATTGTGACTCGCACTCATTATGAAACCACCATTGGCCTGCAAATGCAATTTCTTCATGTCATGTAATTATATAAATAAATAAAATAGAAATTATATGCAGGGTATCGCTATATGTCACTCACATTCCTCTTCCGAATCACAGCAGAAACCGCCGGCGTCGAAAGAATACCTTCCCTGCATAATTATCAATTTCATCACAATACTTTTAATCAAGACCAAGAAAGAAAAAAAAAAATCAGAAAAAAAGGAGCCAATTCAACCGAGTCACTTACTTTCCAACCAAAATCTTTCCGACGCCATTCCCAGCGGCGATTTTAATGATAATCTGCAATTAGAATAAAAATATCAAGAAAACGTATGAATTCGAACCAGAAAATTAAATTATAAAATATTAAATAGCAATGATTTACCTGAGCAGCTTCACGATTGAAGTATCTCCCATCACCACCCAAAACCAATAAGCCGTTCTTGTAATCCTCAGCTGGTAGCGAATTGAACAACGACTATTCCATACAATATTAAATTTATTGTTCACCGAATCAATAATGGGAAGAAGAAAAAAAAAATCCGTCTTGATATTTAATGCCAAAATAAAGTCACCTGAATCCAATTGGCAAGGTAATTCTCTTCCTTGAACACTTTCACCTGCAAAAAGGAAAAAAAAAATCAATAATTGATCAACAGAAGGAAATCGAGCTATTTTTGGAGAGAAGAAGAAAAAAGAAATCCACTTTTTTTCGTAGCCCACTCGTTCCAGTTTTTTGTCCTTCAATCGGCTTAGTTGGAATCGAATTAATCTGCAGAGCAAAAAAAATAAATTAATCACAATGTGTATACAAATATATGGATTACCACATACGCAAAGCTCTTTGAACCTTGATGCCTTGTGGTTCGACAATGGCGGTCTGAGAAGAGGAAGAAGAAGCTTTGATGGTTCTGAGTCGGAGCTTCGGAGCTGACGACGACAGAGGAGAAAGAGTGATAAACGATGACCTCGCCGACGAAGACGACAGCGAAGGCCGTGTCGTTTTGGAAGCGAGAGGTAGATTGAGGTTGAGAGAGAGAGCCATATTGGTGGTGATGAGTGAGTGAAAGAGTGCTCTGAAGAAAGAATTTGGAAAAACAAGTAATATTCAACACACAGAGAGAGTTATATATTATTTTTTAAGTAATTCGATTCAGATTTATAGGTAATATACCCGTATATTTTATTTTATTCTATCGGAAAAATAATTATTTAGTTTATATCTGATGATAGATACAGCTAAATAGCTTGATATACTAAATTATATGAAATCACCTTAACTTTAATATTCTATATATTAAAAAATAAAAATAAAAACTTATTAAACTCACGACTCGTGTGCACTGCCACTTCATGCGCCATCATTTTTTTTAGGCTGCATGATGTTTTGTGCACTTCATAACTTATGTCAATGGGACGTGGCTAAAATGAAATTATGATGTTTTAAGTGACTTAGTGAGTTATATTTCTATTTCTTACATCAGAGCATATTCAATAAAGATGATTGAGGGTTCTCTATCTTCAAAATAAGAGTTTAAGGTCTCTCTAATCCAAGGAGGACCCTCAAATTTATCCCAATAAATTTTTAAATATTGTATATCAGTCGTCAATGTTTAATAATATTATTATTATTATACTTCCATACATAATATTAACACATACTCTACATAAAGTCAATTGATCTTAATGTATTTAATTTATTTATTTGAGTGATAGTGAATTAAATGTTATACTCTTCAATTATAGTTTGTAGTTTGTACTAATTTAAATTTATAATATTAATAGTATGTGTGTTTTTATTTATCCACTACTAAATATATCAATTGATTATATTAAAAGGTATCTAATTAAAATATTTTATCTTTATGTACCAAAAAATAAAAAAATTTACTAAATTTTGTAAAATTTGATCATTTTTAACAAGTTATTTAAAGAATAGGACTAACAAATCATTTATCAATAATTTTTTAGGATAGTGCTAAAAAAATACTAATAAAAATTTAAATTTTCAGGGTAAAAAATGTAATTTTTTTTAAAAAAATGGGCTAAAAGTGTAAATTTTTAAGATAAAAAATGTAAATTTTCTTAAAAATAAGCAAAAAGTGTAAATTTTTGGGGCATATCTACATATGGGGCCCTAGGTCTGGGCCTAGCCCGCCTTAGCCCAGGGCCGGCTGTGTACGAGGGTGCACTGAAAACCCCATAATGAGAATTTAGGAGTTCTCCATGAGGTCCAAACACCCTTATAAGAGTTTGATGATCTTCATTGGATATGCTCTTATAAGTCCCTTAAATTTACGGTCGTAATTACTTATCGTGAATTAAGCCAATTTTCTTTTAAACAAAAAACAAAAATTAGTAAACCCCAACATAAAGTATATTATCATTCAATTTTAACTATTGAAGGATTAGATAGATTTGAACATGACGTTCAACAATATAAGTTTACAAATATAATATATATAGTAATAGCTAAAAAAAAAAAAAGTCAAACCAGTGGGCCCGAGGATGAATGAATATAAGGGTCCGTTTGGTTACGTTTTATAGTTCCCGTTTTCTGTTTTCTGATTCTAAATTCTAGAAAACAGTTTTAGAAAAACTGTTTGGTTATGAATTTAGAAAACAGATTTAGAATCATGTTTCTGTTTTCTTTGAAATTTGTTTAGAAAACAGAAAACAATGAAAAGTTGTTTTCTATTTTATCTCTATACAATTGAATGGAAAACATAACCAAACAACATTTAAAATATTCTGAAACGTAATTCTAAATCTGTTTTTTAAATTTAAAAATTAGAATCAGAAAACAGAATTTAAAAACAGAAAACGAGTTCAGAAAACTAAACCAAACGGCCCCTAACTTTTTTCTCTCCGTACAAATGGCAAAATTGTGTCCGTTCATGTAGGCCTGAGCTCGTTGCATGTAATGGTGCAGTGTGGGATATTGTTGATCCTGTGGATAGGTTTTTGAGTGCCTTTGTTGTCAAATGGAGTGCGATCAGTGGTTAGGAGTGGAGTGCGAGTCTGGGTTATTAAGTTATATAGCCACCCCGTTATAGTGAATTGAGATATAGCCCAATTTTTATTAATTTATTATAAATAGCCAAATTAACTTATTAACATATTAATAAAAGACTTGTTTGATCCAGCCAAACATGTAAAAAAAAAGTAGTTAATAGACTGACACGTATGCAAATTGACTATTTACAAAGTATTTAATAAAGGTTGACTAATTTACAATTACTATAGTTTAGGTGGCTTATGTAGCCAATTTTTTGTATTTTCAATGGGTGTTCTTTTGCCCTGCGTGGCTAGGCCCCGTTACCTCTGTAGAATGCTTTGTTCGTCCTAGTTGGAATGAAATTTTTCTCTTAAAAAAATAAATAAATAAATAATATATACGGTAAAAAAAATGGTATTAATTGCCCCGTTTGGAATAATGATTCATGAATAATGCCGTCCTTTCCATAATGATGCTAGGTTTCTATGTTCTTGTTATATTTTTTCTCATTATAATGTCTCACATTCACATGTAATTTTACACTAAAAATGCCATAGGCATATAAACAAACTTGTTATAGTGTCTACCGCTCAGAGACCATAAATTTAAATTAATTTTTCTCTATGTATACTATCTTGATAAGTGCGATTGATTCACACTTATCGCTAACTTCCAATAGAGAATTGAGACGAGTTCTTAAGTATGAGCGTGACTTCAGATGTTTTGAGGCCAAGATGAGTATTCATAAATGATGCCGATATTATTGGTCTTACCTTCATGAAAGCGTGGGACCGCAAGATCAACAAATCACGCTAATTTTGGAAACGGACAACTCGACATGGCCTCTTTATTTTCAATATTTACTGCCTTCATGTAGCTTTTATTTGGCTTTTATTCTGAATATTTATTGCCTTTATTTAGCTTTTATTTGGCTTTTATTTTGAGGATTTATTTCCTTTAGTGTCTGTTTGTTTTCTATATATGGGAGAGATAACAATATGAAGGGACGTTGCTAAATGAATTAAGCTTTCCAATTCATGTTCATCTCGTTCCTACGTTCCTGTCTACACCAATAAATGAGTGAACAGGAGTATTTTAGAGCAATTTTAGGCGATTTGAAGACAAGTTGGAAAAAATGAGAAAATGTAAGCCTTTGTGCCAATGAGACGTGTCACCAAGATGACGCATTACGTCAAGGACGGGACGTGTTGATAATGCATATGAAGATTTTTATATGCCCGATTTTAGTTAATCTTAACTCTAGTATCACATCCAAGGGACTATATTAGTCTAAAAATACACCCTGAGACCTTATAACTTTTTTTAGGTTTGATATAGATATATTTCAAGAAATAAGATTTTTAGAGCTAAGTTTTGGGTTTTAATTTGAGAGAAATAACTATTGGTGGCCTTTGAAGCTCTTTGATAGAATAAGGAGAGGCTTTTGACACCAATTCCTCTTCATCTTGTACAATTCCATTTGTTCATCCTTTAACCTTTTACGCTTCTCTTTAATTTTTTTTTTAGTTCTATTCCTTATTAGTTTCAACTTGACTTTTGACTTGTTTGGATTGATTTGAGACAATATTATATTTGCTCTAGATTGAGATTCATTGATGTTGATTCAATTTGGTTTATTGTTTCTTGATTGAGATTCATTATAATTTATTGGATTTGGTTAATTGTTTATTGATTTCTGTTGATTTAAAATAGCCATGTTTTGTTTAATCCTTATTGCTTTAAAATTGTTCTTATTTATTACCATTTTATTTAGGATTAATTCCGTTTTTACCCCCTGGACTCGTACCTCGATTTCATTTTACCCCCTAAACTCGGAATTGTTGCAGAACTAATCTCAGAACTTAGACACGTGTTACAACTTGTCACTTCCGTCAGTATTTGGACGTTAAGTTTAACTTTTTGATGACGTGACAATATTTTAAATACTTTTACTATTTAAATATTATTATCAGATTAAATAAATAAATATTTCTCTCTCTCTCTCTCTCTCTCTCTCTTTCTCTCTCTCTCTCTCTCTCCTTTCTTCTTCTTCTTCTTCTTCTTTTCTTCTCTGCGATTTTTTTTCTTCAATAATGAACAAAACTCGTCGACATGTATGGTTATTAGTGGACCAAATCGATTCCGCTGTGGACCTTCTCGCCGAGTGGTTTTACGAGTCTCTTGGCTCTGTGTCTTTCTCTGCTCTGGACAGCCCTAAGTTTAGGGCTTTCCTTGCTCGCGTCGGGCTTCCTTCGATTCTTAGGACGGAATTTTCCGGCGCTCGGCTTGACGCGAAGTTCGGCGAGGCTAAGGCTGAGTCTGATGCCAGGATCGACGACGCTGTGTTCTTCCAGGTCGCCTCCGGCGGCTGGGCGATCGACGGCGGTGAGGAGAGCCTGGTTAGGTTTACCGTTAATCTCCCCAATCGGAGCAGTGTGTTTCAGAAATCTGTCGTCACCGGAGGGCCGGTCTCGTCCAAGCACGCGGAGGAGATTCTCTGGACCACCGTGGAGGAGATTTGTGGCGGCTGAGCAGAGAGGTGTGTCGGTATCGTCTCCGATAAGTATAAAAACAAGGCTATGAGGAATTTGGAGGCCAGGAATCCATGGATGGTCAATTTAGGTTGCCATTTGAAAGGAATCACGTCTCTCATCAAGGACTTCAACCACGATTTCCCTCTCTTCCTGATCGTCGCCGAGAATTGCTGGCCAAAACGGCTTTCTAGGCATATCAGATGATGTCTAACCCGGATTTGATGAGGATGGCAACGGAAAGCATGAAGAACATGAGGCCAGATGACCTGAGGAACGCTGCGGAGCAGCTGAAGCAAACTCGCCCCGAAGAAATTGCCGAGATCGGAGAGAAGATGGCGAACTCGTCTCCGGAGGAGATAGCGTCTATGCGCACCCGAATCGACGCCAAGATTGCCTACGAACTCAGCGGGGCTCAGATGCTTAAGAAACAGGTCTATGTGTTTTTTTTTTCTTTTTTTCTTTTGAGCTGTTAAAGAGAAAAGCTTTCAGTGAGCGGTTTCTGAAACGAATCTGTATAAAAAGAGCCTCGTCTGAATAGCTTAACTTCCATTTCTGAGAAGAATTTCTGACAGAACATATTTTGTTATATGAGGGAAAGTATCGGGAAACGTTGGGGAAATGGGAGACAGCTCTGACATTGATGCCGAAAAGTGGGATATTGCAAGAACAGAAAGCCCAAGTCTTGCTCGAAATCGAAGATGATGAAGAGATCGGAGGACATTTGAAATTCGACGAAATGAAAGCGAAAACTGAAAAGAGAAATAAAACAAAACGACAATGAAAAAAAAAAGAGCAAGAGAAAAACAACTCACGCTGAACCAGGAAAGAAAAAAAAATGCAGATAAGAAACAAGAAAGGAAAGAGAGAGAGATATAAATATTTATTTATTTAATCTGATAATAATATTTAAATATTAAAAGTATTTAAAATATTACCACGTCATCAAAAAGTTAAACTTAACGTCCAAATACTTACGGAAGTGGCAAGTTGTAACACGTGTCTAAGTTCTGAGATTAGTTCTGCAACAATTCCGAGTCCAGGGGGTAAAATGAAATCGAGGTACGAGTCCAGGGGGTAAAAACGGAATTAATCCTTTTATTTATTAATGGAATTAATGATGAACTAATTTAATATTGCCATTTTATTTATTAATGGAATTAATGCTGAGCTAATTTAATAAGATGTAGTTGGATGATTTAGTGTAGTTGGTCTCAAGGAATCAAATGTCGACGAAAATCGTGGATTTCTGGCGAAAAAGTCGCTGCCGGAAGGTCTCCGGCCGAAGAAAGCTATTTTTTCGTTTCATCGTCGTTTTTCATCGATTTTCGTCTTTTTCGTTTTTTGTCGTTTTTCATCGATTTTCGTCGTCTGTCGTTTTTCTTTTTTGTGTCGTTTTTTTGGCTGTTGTCATTTTTTTTGTCTCATAGTCTAACCTCTATTTATAAATTATAATATCACACATAGTCTAATATATAATATCACACATTTAAAAATTATATATAATATCCAATTCTATTATATATAATATCACACATACTATGAGACAATTCTAATAGATAATATCCAAGGTTCAAAATATCGTTACCGATATCCATACCGAGGTTCTGATTTTACGGATATATCGAGTATCGACGGATATATCGACAGATATTCTATAACAATTTAAATACCGACTACCGATTATATCGGTGATATATCGTTGATATATCGGATATCGACGGATATATCGGCATAAATCCTATAACAAATAAATATTTTTAAACAACTAAATATATGTATGTCTTGGAATTCAAATTACGAAAATAAAAAATCAAATACTACAAAGTTCATGACAAAAACTAAACACAAAGTAGACATTATAGGACATAAAAAACTAAACACAAAGTAGACATTATAGAACATAAAAAACTAAACACAAAGTAGACATTATAGAACATAAGAAACTGTTCCACCATGCTTAAAACGAAAGAAGAGTAGAAGACTACAACCTTTGAAAGTCCGAATCAATTGTAGGTTGAGTGTCAAGGAGGTTGAAATGTGTGGGGTTGCACCATCTGACCTTGACAGTATTCGGGCCACGACATGTATGATGAATAATAGTCGAGGTAGGTTTTGATGTGCATTTCATAGTTGTACTGATCCAGACCGATGAATAAGTTGAGGACAGGAAACTGTTCATATTTTTTTTCCATTCTGGTTGTTGAGAATTGAGGTTGAGCTTGAGTCTCAGATCCCGAGACCGACATTGAGTCAAATTGAGAATAAATTTGATCAATATCAGTAGTTGACGCACGAGACATGGGAGCTGGATAAGCCGGCTGAGTGCCAAAAAAATAATCAAATATGGATAGCTGATCTGACCTGTCAGTTGGACCAGTATCTTCACCTCGTCGGCCAAAACCGCCGACATCACCTTGAGTACCAAAGTCATGTCCATCTCCTTGGCCCCTTGGGTCAACACCACCCCGACCATATCCACCCCTGTAATCACTTCCCCCGTAATCACTACCGAATCCATATCCACCACCAGCATATTCGACACCTCCGCCATGTGAACTACCACCATAAGTACTACCCCCGTGAGTACTACCACCATAAGTACTACCCCCGTGAGTACTACCACCATAAGTACTACCACCAGCAGTACTACCACCACCAGTACTACCACCACCAGTACTACCGCCATCGTGGCCAACATCGTCCCGCATAACTCGGTCGACGTCAACACCTAAATTTCGAGCCTCGTTAGCTACTTCGGGATTAGGATTACCAGTATCGTCATCGAGGTGGATTGGTCGAATCCAATCAAGGATTTCCTCATCTAGGTTTTCGTCACCGACCGTCGCCATCGATCGTTCGAGGATGTCATAAGGATCTTGCCTATCAACCCCGTCATTCGCAGCTTCAATGTCTCTTAGTTGCAGCTTTTGGTTGTAGCTACAAAAGACAAGCTGCTCCAAGCGCTTGTAAGCCAACCTATTCCGTTGTTTCGTGTGGATCAATGCGAACGTACTCCAATTCCGTTCGCATGCGGATGATGATGCTGTTTGGGACAAGAGGCGCATTCCCAACTTTCGCAATGTCGGACATTCATGCCCAAAAATGTTCCACCATTCGGCTGCAAATGAAATTAAATCATATACCGTATAATTAATAACTTCATACATATTATGAAAGCTAAAAAAAATAACGTACCTGGTGGCATGTTTGCTCTTGCGACTATGGCAGCTCGCTCTCCTAATCCACCATTTGCATCACGGAAATAAATCATCTACACCGAAAACAGTACATGAACTTCAATTTTGTACGTCCTAAAATTATTATGCATGTAATCAATGTCGAACATGAGGTCGATGCAATGTGCAGCGCACGGCGTCCAATACACTGGGTACTTCTTCATCAACTCTTTCCCAGCTTTGACATAAGCCGAGCCATTATCAGTAACAACTTGCACGACATTGTGCACCCCGATATCTTCGATGACGTCTTTCAGCACGTCAAATATGTACGCAGAATCTTTGATCTTGTTCGACGCATCG
Organism: Urtica dioica subsp. dioica; assembly: GCF_054948205.1. Lineage (NCBI taxonomy): Eukaryota > Viridiplantae > Streptophyta > Magnoliopsida > Rosales > Urticaceae > Urtica > Urtica dioica. Next base: position 19,673,877 of record NC_142767.1, read on the forward strand.
ATAGACTTCAAGAATACCGTACGTCCAGCGGAGTATACCATTACGTTGAGAATACTCAACTTCGTGGTTCCAGTCCAACCGTCGGACATAGTGGTACAGCCATATTGTTCCCACGTGGGTCGTTGTGCATCCACGTACTTCTTGAAGTCTTCAACCTCCATCGGCAAGTACACGGAGGATATCTCATACGGTGAGGGTATAGGCACACCGGGACCTGTACGACGATAATAAAAAGATTATTTTCAAGCTCCCTACAACATAACTAATTTTATAATTAAGCATTTATAAGAATGGTAGTCTTACCCGCTTCAGCGACTCCAGCTATCATATTCTTGAAATGATGCGATGTTACTTTGTTGAACGCGATATTTGCGTGGATGAAAAACTTGCTAATTAGGCGACCTACAAATTTTTTCTTGCGTGGATTCACCATCTCTGGAATCCGTTGTTGCTTCGCACTCTCTGATCGATACAAAGAAGGGGCCGAGGGGGGCACTGCCCCTGAGCCTCCCCCAGGACCCTCAAATCCACTGGCGAATCTTTCTGAGGCTTCTTCTTGACGG
>NC_142767.1:21994639-22044639 GCF_054948205.1 Urtica dioica subsp. dioica
TTTTAATGTTTGAACTAAAGTCCCCGGTTTGAGATAAGAAAAAAGATCATAATCTTATTTTAGAGTGTAAAAGATACTACACTCTATAGTACACTGACTCACTATATGGTTGGAGATGACCTAAATTAGAGTACACTAAGACTAACAGCATGTAAATATAATAAGAATATTATATATATTGACATATTCTCTCTCTCTCTCTCTCTCTCTCTCACTGAATTATCTTCTCAAGTGGGCACTGGGCAGTGTTGAAGTAGCAGCCAGCTAAGAGAGGCTCAAGACGTAGACTTAACAACAACCTCTTTACTCTCTCTCTCTCTCTCTCTCACTCCTCTCTCTATATCTCTATACACTCACATAATACATAGACATAGACCTCCTATATATATACACATTTACACAATCTCATCAATATCAAACTAATTACTTCAGCAACCTGATCAAATTATTCAAATATACACACTCTCACTCACATTCTCTCTTTTTTTCTCTCTCTCAAAATTATGGGGTACGGCAGGCTAGCACCGTCGGACCCTGGATCACAAACCCCCGCCCAATCGCCTCTCGCCACGTCACCACCACGGCAACAGCAAGAGCAACGTGGCTCCATCAGCAAAAAGCTAGTCCTCCTCACAGTCCTCTCCGTTCTCCTGATCGCCGCGTCAGCAGTCTCGGCCGTGTTTCTGATTGGGTTGGCGGACCGGCCCAAAAACACCCAACCCGGCCCAAGACTCCGCAACAAGCCCACCCAGGCGATCTCACGCGCCTGCGGACGCACGCGCTTCCCCAACCTCTGCGTCAACTCGCTCGTCGACTTCCCCGGCGCTCTCAGCGCGTCGGAGACCGACCTCGTCCACATCTCCTTCAACGTCACTCTGCGTAGACTCTCCGGAGCCCTGAGCTCCGCCGCGGAGATCTCCGGCGCCGCCATGGATCCCCTCTCCCGCTCCGCCTTCGACGCCTGCCTCGAGCTCATGGAGGATTCCGTGGACGCGCTCTCACGCGCCCTGGACACCGTCGCCTCCGGATCCGGAAAGAGCGCCGACGTGATGACGTGGCTGAGCGCGGCGCTGACGAACCAGGACACGTGCGAAGAGGGCTTCGAGGGAGTCCGCGGCGGCGAGGCCAAGGGAAGGGTGATCGGAGCGCTCAGCGATTTGTCGGAGCTTCTGAGCAACTGTTTGGCTCTGTTCTCGGGGACGACGAACGACGACTTCGCGGGGGTTCCGATCGGGAATCGGCGGAGGCTGTTTGGACTCGGTGACGACTCGGGCGAGTTTCCGAGTTGGGTCGGGAGGAGAGAGAGGAGGCTTTTGGCGCTTCCGGTGTCGGGAATTCAGGCCGACGTGGTGGTTTCGAAGAGCGCCAATGGGACAAATGGATACTATGCCTCCATCGTTCAGGCGCTCAAGAAAGCGCCTTCACAAAACAGTAAAAGATTCGTTATCTACGTAATGGCAGGAAGGTAATTTCATTTTTTACTTCACAACTTATTATTTTCGGCGCTTTTTTTTCTAATTTAAAAAAATTAGTACGTCGCTTTTTTTTTTTTTTTTTTTAATTGGCTAAAATTAACAATGCACTAATTTTTACATAATTTTTTAGTTAAAATTTGGTTAGCTTATGAATAAGATCAAGGTGCTAATTAATTTGTATGAGAAAGTGAGTTAGCGTAGTGAGTTTAAAAAAAAGGCAATATTTACCATTCATGAAAGAAAAATAATACAAGTGATATGATTGTGTTATTTCTAATAATAAGTTTGGATCATGTAATATAATATTTGATAATAAAGGAAAGAAAAAGTAATATTACTATACTATTTTCGGAGCGGGCAAATCGTTATCACAGGTCGGTGAATGTGATCTGAAACTATTTTGTCACACGGTGTGGTTTCTTTATTTTATCATTATTATTATGTGGTAAATTGTGTACTGATTGGTTCGTTGAATTCAAGCTTAGGAATTATTATCATGTTTGTTACCTACCTATATAGTAAACCCATGTGACTGCTTTTATATTCTCCTTTTTTTTTATCGTCTTGTTTGTTTCCATGTATTTATACGTATACCCTTTTTCTTTTTCTACAGTGCTAAAATTGTCAAAAATACACATTATATCTCATTAATATCCTGATTAAATGTAAAGGTACGAAGAGGATAATATAAAGGTGGGAAGAAAGAAAATCAATATCATGTTTATCGGAGATGGCGTTGGCAAAACGGTGATTTCTGGTGGAAAAAGCATTTTCAATAACGTGACAACTTTTCACACAGCATCTTTCGGTAAATGTCCTTTTTTGCTATTTTCAACTTTTTTTTTTTTCAATTATTTAGTCATTTTGTTAAGGAACATGCATATCTATGATATCCCACGTAGTTAGATTATCTTTGTCGTTTTCACAGTCGCTTAAAAGTGCGTATAAATATCTGAACAATTGCGTATAAATATGTGTGATAGAATCTAAGCGAAACAAAAGACATTTATGTATGTGGCTTTTAGACACAAATCTATAGCTAAATACGCGTAATTCTTGTCGCTTGTCAAAACAAACTCTATGATCTAGAACCACGAATAGGTTATTGGGAGATAGTGATATAGTCCCAAATGCTTATTAATTAATACTTTAATTGTCTATGGCTGATATTAAAAGAAATCAGAATCAAATTACTGGTCGTGGGTCACTGACGTATCTATCTCCACATGTATATAATTACAAATAAATGTACGCCTCTTTATTAGCATTAAGTAGCCTACTTTTTTTTTTTTTTTTTTTTTCTTGCACATGATAATTATTTAGTGTTATAACTCGGAACATCCTAAAAAATATAAAATAAATAAATAAAAACCAACCAAAACACTTTATATGTCAGAGTTGGATCTCTAAAATGTAGACAAATAACCTAAATAATATCATTCTTTAAGGAATCATAACTTGTCACCCCCTTTTTTTGTTGTGTGATCTCTAAGTAAATTTTTTTAATTTTTTTTACAATGTTATAGTATACGTGCGAAAATCAGACGTATAATGTATAATTTGATTATATTCAAATTTAAACACAAACTATATATACAGATACGAAATCACATGGAGAAGTGAGAGGAGGTTATAGCCCCCGTCAATTTTCTATTTTTTTTTTGCATTTTTTGTCCATTTTTATTTTATTTTTATATTTTTTTATCCTCAAAATTTACAAATCAGGCCCCCTTGAATTTTTTGTTGCAAATTAGCCCCCTCTAACCTAGATTTATGGCTTCGTCCCTGTATATATATAAATCGGTTAAGCTAAAATAATGAATTTTTTTTAATTTGTGATTAAAATATACTATTTGATTTGATAGCCGCGACCGGAGCGGGATTCATCGCCCGCGACATTACTTTCGTGAATTGGGCCGGGCCTAGCAAGCACCAAGCGGTAGCGCTCAGGATCGGGGCAGACCACGCAGTGGTCTACCGATGCCAAGTCATCGGGTACCAAGACACCCTCTACGTCCACTCGAACCGCCAATTCTTCCGCGAATGCGAAGTCTACGGCACGGTCGACTTCATATTCGGAAACGCCGCCGTGGTCTTCCAAAACTGCTCGATCTTCGCGCGAAAGCCCATGAACATGCAAAAGAACACAATAACGGCCCAGAACCGGAAGGACCCGAACCAGAACACTGGTATCTCGATCCACGCCTGTCGGATCCTGGCCTCGTCCGATCTCCAACCGTTCAAGGGGAGCTTCCCGACGTATCTGGGCCGTCCGTGGAAGCTCTACTCGCGGGTCGTGTACATGATGTCCTACATGGGGGACCACGTGCACCCCCGCGGCTGGCTCGAGTGGAACACTTCCGGTTTTGCCCTCGACACTTTGTACTATGGAGAGTATATGAATTCCGGCCCGGGCGGAGCGGTCGGTGGTCGAATTGCGTGGCCGGGTTATCGGGTCATAACATCGACCGTCGAGGCTAGTAAGTTCACCGTGGCCCAATTCATATACGGCTCGTCTTGGTTGCCCTCCACCGGAGTGGCTTTTTTGGCCGGGCTTTCCGTGTAAATGTTGGTTTTCACCACATTTTTTTTTCATCCCACATTATTTAGCAATAATTAATCACCACTGCTTAATTTTTTTTTTTCCTTTCTATTTCTTTCTTCTCCAATGTGTATGTAACTCAACTCAATTGTGCTATCATATAGAAACTATGATATTAAATAATAGAAACAGTAAATATCTTTCAATTTATCCTATGTATATTTATTGTCAAGAAATTTGGATATAATAGTCCAATTCTCGGGCTATACTCAAGTTACTAATCATAATTTTAATAAATAAGATGAATGTCTATTCTCTCTGCTCATCGAGTTGAAAAGAATGCATAACTGGCGATCATGATTATCATTCTTAATAAATTTAGTATTAACATGAAATCTTTGACGAGACGATTATTTTGAAACCGCTGTAAAACATAGTCTACATGATATATATATATATATATATATATATATATATATATATATATATATATATAACTAAACGTAATTAAAATAAATAAAAAAAACTGAACATTTTTATAGTTTTCAAAACTTAATGTTTATTTTGTTTTTGGTATAAAAAAAAAAAAAAAACCCCAAAATTAACTCACTTAGCAGATTTTGGCAAGATAACTACTTAGTTCTATGAACCGCCTGAGTGTATTTCGGAGCTCATAGGTAATGGTTGCCAACTTGCCATAAATGACACAAATTAATTTCCATATAATGTGTGTAGAAGAAAAATGTGGCCTAGAATTTCATGTGAGCTAAAGGTGTCGGTGAGCGCATAGGAAGAAGGGAAAATCCAGTTGTGAAATGAGTGTCCCACACAACCATTTATTCATGCCACGTTAAATGACTTTTTTTTTTTTTTTTTTTTTTTTTTTTTTTTTTTTTTAAATGTTATAGACTCAGAAGTACTATCAACTATAATGTATTTGTAAGTATATGAACTTGAATTCCCAAATCTACCATCACATGCCCAATTGTGGGACAACAATGCGCGTAAAAGTCAGCAAAGTGTTTTGGGATATGGCATATTGATGGGTCAACCAAAGGGATTGAATATGTCACACAACTTGCCACCTCTAAGCCACGTATAATAATTTTTGAATGACTCTCTCACCTCATGGTGTTCGACAATCCATGTTGTGTGTCAATGTGTGTTTTTTTTTTTTCTTTCTAGAAAAATAATTTTTGCTTTCCATCTTGTCACTCATCAATATGTATTTTCGGACACATTAACATTATTTATCATAAGAGTTTCTTTGTGATAAAGATTTGTATTTTTCTTCTGACCGAAGAATGTTGTTAGCTATTTATTTATTCATATCAAATTAGAAAATAATTTTTGCTTTCCATCTTGTCACTCATCAATATGTATTTTCGGACACATTAACATTATTTATCATGAGTTTCTTTGTGATTTTTCTTCTGACCGAAGAATGTTGTTATTTATTTATTTATTTATATCAAATTAGAAAATAATTTTTGCTTTCCATCTATCTTGTCACTCATCAATATATGTATTTTCGGACACCTTATAACATTATTTATCATGAGAGTTTCTTTGTGATAAAGATTTGTATTTTTCTTCTGACCGAAGAATATTGTTAGCCATTTATTTGTATCAAATTTTCAATTTTCAACTCTTAGCTTGGTGGTTTTGTCAATTTGCGCCATATCTCGCTTTCGGTGCAATTATATCACTCACCGTAGAGAACATAAATTTTTTGCTGGACCACCATAGCACCAAATTTGCCTTTTGACTATTACTTGAAATAGGAACAGAAATGTCACCTAAAACGTGTTTCCTAATTCTAACAAAGCTACCAAAAAAAAAAAAAAAACTAGTTTAAATAATTTCACTACAATTATCCTCTCCTCTGTCTTTCATCAATTATTCACCGATATTGTGATCCATGATCAAAGAAACGCAGCCTTGACGGTCCCACGTTGGTCGGCCTCTCGGTTGATCTGCTCCATGGTTTACTCTTTGCACTACTACAAATGTTTGATTACACAACGGATATTTCACAACGGAACACAGTACCGTTGTGGAATCTATATGCTTCCACAACGGTACAGTTGTGGAATGTCCAGGATTCCACAACGGGTCACTGTACCGTTGTGGAATGTCCGGGATTCCACAACGGTACAACTGTACCGTTGTGGAATCTTTATGCTTCCACAACGGTACTATGGTACCGTTGTGGAATCCCGGACATTCCACAACGGTACAGTGACCCGTTGTTGGATCTCGCCGCGGCCAAGGCATCAACTCGCCGCGGCCAAACTCTTCCACAACGGTACAATGTACCGTTGTGGAAGATCTGTAAAACCAAACATTTCGCCGCGGCGAGCTTAAGCCTTGGCCGCGGCGAAATGTTTCCACAACGGTACAATAACCCGTTGTGGAAACATTTCGCCGCGGCCACGTATATATTTGGCCGCGGCGAAATGTCGCAGACTGGAACTTAAAAACTTCCCGCTTGATTTTTTTTTCAAAAATTTCAGAAATTTCATTCTCTTCTTCTTCTCTTTCTCTCTCCCCGACCAAAACCCACTATCTCTCTCTCTCTCTCCAACCCACGCCCACTCGCCGCCCCTCCTTCTTCCTCCGCCGCCGTCGCCGCCCTCTCTCTCTCTCTTCTCTCTTCTTCTTCTCCGCCCTTCTCTCTTCTTCCTCCAACCTTCTCTTCTTCTCACCTTTTTTTCTTCCCCGCCCTTCTTCTTCCCCGCAACCCTCTCCTTCTTCTCCGCCCTTCTTCTTCTTCCCCGCCCTCCTTTTTCTTCTCCGCCCATTTCTTCTCCCCCGTCCTCATTTTCTTCTCCGTCCCCTTCTTCTTCTCCGCCCTCCTTCTTCTTCTCCGCCTCTCCTTCTTCCAAACCCACCAAACCCACTCTTCACAAACCCACCAAACATTCCGACCCACCCCCACACAAACCCACAAACCATGCCTCCGACCACAACCCACATCTCCGACAACTTCATTGACTCACCACGCCCCATGCTCGTCGTCTTCACTCCGGGTAAGTATTTTTTATTTAATTTGTATTTTTATGTTGAAATTAGGTTAGAATTGTTTATTTGTGTCTAAATTATATAGATATTGAATAATTGAATTTGATATTTATGTAGAAAATGAGTGTGGAATTGAATTTTGGTTTGAGTTTATGTTGGATTTGAGTTAGAATATTTGATTACCTTGAGTTTGAGTTGGAATTGAGTTAGAATATTAGATTGAATTTCGGTTTCAGTTTGTGTTGGAATTGTTTTGAATCGAAATTGAATTTCGGTTTAAGTTTATGTCGGAATTAGTTTGAATTGAAATTGAATTTCGGTTTGAGTTTGTATTGGAATTGGTTTGAATTGAGATTATGTTTAATTTTGTTTTTTCATAGATTATATCTACTACAACCAAGGAAGTGGATAAAAAGGTAAATTAATTACATGTTATTTGAAGTATTTCATCTACACGAATATTTTTTTTCTAATGTTTTTTGTTGTTGTAGTAGACAATAACAAAAACCTTGCCTCCGACCACAACCCACATCTCCGACAACTTCATTGACTCACCATGCCCCATGCTCGTCGTCTTCACTCCGGGTAAGTATTTTTTTTTATTTAATTTGTATTTTTATGTTGAAATTAGGTTAGAATTGTTTATTTGTGTCTAAATTATGTAGATATTGAATATTGAATTTGATATTTATGTAGAAAATGAGTGTGAAATTGAATTTTGGTTTGAGTTTATGTTGGATTTGAGTTAGAATATTTGATTACCTTGAGTTTGAGTTGGAATTGAGTTAGAATATTATATTGAATTTCGGTTTTAGTTTGTGTTGGAATTGTTTTGAATTGAAATTGAATTTCGGTTTAAGTTTATGTCGGAATTAGTTTGAATTGAAATTGAATTTCGTTTTGAGTTTGTGTTGAAATTGGTTTGAATTGAGATTATATTTAATTTTATTTTTTCATAGATTATGTCTACTACAGCCAAGGAAGTTGATAAAAAGGTAAATTAATTACATGTTATTTGAAGTATTGAATTTACACGAATATTTGTTTTCTAATGTTTTTTGTTGTTGTGCGTATAAGGATTTTTTTTTCGGATTTCAAGCTTGACAACCAAGGAGCCCGAAGTAACAGTCAATCAAAGTTTACGTAGAATTGAAGAAGTCATATACACCGGATAACTTAAAAAAAGTTCGAGAAGAGTGGATATTTTATGTACAAACTTTTATTGAATGTGAATATTAGTTTGATTTTGGATGATATAGATATTTGTTTTGGATGTTTTTTTTTTATATATATTTGGTTTTGGATGTTATGAATATTTTGTTTTGGATATATAATTTCATTTCAGGTTTTTTAATTAGAAAACTACAAAATAAGCTCTCAGGTACAATTTCGCCGCGGCTACGTGTACAGTTCGCCGCGGCGAATCTTTCCACAACGGTACAATTGTACCGTTGTGGAAAGATTCGCCGCGGCGAACTATACACGTTGCCGCGGCGAGATGTTTAAATCTGTTAAATTTTTCCACAACAGTACTGTACCGTTGTGGAATCCCTAAGATTCCACAACGGTACGAGTACCGTTGTGGAATCATTACACAGCGGAGGATTCCACAACGGTACAGAACTGTTGTGGAATCATTCCACAACGGTACTGTACCGTTGTGGAATCCACTGTTTGTAGTAGTGTTGGTCAAAGATTTTTCGGTACATGATTTTTCCCACCGAGATTGCCATTCGAATATGCAATCTTCAAATTGCGAAAACACGGCCGTGATGATCTAATGAATTGCTAAAAATTAATATGTTTTTTTTTTCGTATCATAACTAGAAACTTGTTTTTGTTAGGAGAAGGAAAGAAAAAAATAAATCTATTCATAAAATATATGATGGTTTGTGTTTGTGTTTGACTCTTCATTTCTTAAACAGTTTTTTAACAATTGGAAGAAAAAAAAAATTGAATAATTTTTATTTTTTGCTTCCATTTGTCTTAAACATGTAGATATAGTTAAGTTGGACAGACATTTTCTAATAAGCTTATTAACCACTTGCGTGACGCTTGAAATTACTAGTTCTTTTGATGGTGAAATCTTGACAGCATTGCAAAAGTTAAAATTTTACATGACTTGATTGCTAGAGTGCACAAAGACAGGATAAACATTAGTAAATTTTCTTTCCGTATGATAATGTAATGGCTATCTAATCGTTGATATAAAAACACGCATGCATCATATTTAATAGCCCACTTAAACTTTTGTTATTACTAAATAGTCAAAGTTTGATAAATATTAAGTAAATAATCATAAATGATGACGTGACTGGCAGTGACTATTTACTTGATATTTACATTTGTAAATATATAAAAATGGTTATTTACCTAATATTTATCAAACATTGACTATTTAGCAATTTTCAACGTTTAAATCGGCTATTTTGCTAAATTACCTTTTTTTTTTTACAAAAATAACTAGAAATCAATACCAAATAGGGACTTTTCCACGTCGAAAAAAAGAGTGAATAACTAACAAAAGTTGCTGAAGAAGATCCAACAAATATTGAGTTCGTAAATTATTTTAACTCTTTAAATCAATAATAACGTCTTAATAAATGAAGTTAAACTCTTTGTAATTTCTCTCTCAGTTTCTTTCTTGATTAACACCAATATCAAGATGTACACATATTTCCTTAACAAAAAGAAAAGTGGAAGAATAGAGCATGAATTGGAGTTGCTATATATATCATTGATCAACTTGTCTACGTGTTACAGGAAATAAACTCCTCGTTAACTATGACCTTTATGGTACTAATCGTATACCTTTTTTTTTTTTTTGATTAATCACCCTATTTTCAAGTTCATGCATGTGTATTGAATTTCCCACTCTCAAACTCGATGCAAACAATACTCTAAAACATTGTTCATTCTAAACACATTAAAAAAAATTATTGTCTCTAACCACAAGCTAAATTGTATTTACTAGTAATAAATTGTATTCACCAAAATGATGACATCGGCAGTGGACTGGATTGCCTTGTTTTTTTAGCGATAGACATCTATGCTTTTTTTTTTTTTTTTTTTCAAATCCATGCCCCTTTTTAATGTAAAATTTCTTATGTAAAAGTGAGACATTTATAAGAGGAAAAAGATGAAAGAGGTATAGAAGTCTACGTGCCATTTTCTCATATCCTTTTTACATGATTATATATATTGAATAGACTGCTTATCAAATTCACACGTTAATGCAGGCTAATGAAACGTTTCTGGCAAAAATTATTTATTTAAAAATTGTAATGGAGGCTCAGAAGAGTTTATCGAGACGCCGAATAAGCGCCACAACATTTCTGGAGGAACTTGTGGTCTGGAAAATTCTGTCGAAACTTCCGGTGAAATCTCTGATGCGATTCAAATGCGTGTCGAAAGAATGGCTCAAGATCATCACAAACTACGCCGGTCTAACGAAAGCTCACGCTAACCATCACGTGGTTCCTCGCTCTCGCCGAACGTCGAAGAACGTCTGAAACCGCTTTCGCTCAACAGAGTCGGAGCTCTTGAAACTTGGAATCGACCGTGTGACGATAATTCTCGTCATAATCATTACCATATCCATTATGGTCCTCTCTATTTCTTGGGTCTAGGGTTTTACGACAAGAACGACGATCACAAGGTGGTAAAAGTAACCAACGTATCAAAGAGGGACGGTAATGATAATAATCTCGTCGATATGTCACTAAATTTCCAAGTGTTTAGCAATAGAGCCAATTCGTGGAGGAAGCTCGAAACCCTCCCCGGTCTGCCGGGTCTCTTTACATTCTCGCCGACAAAAGATTCTACGCGAAAATCCCGACCAATGGTATCGGAAACCCGCGGTGTTGTCGTTTACGTACGAGAACGACAAAGTGCGAGACCTAATTAATTAATCTCCGTGCCCAAGCCTGGTTTATACGATAGCTTTGATCCTCGCCATGTCGAAGGAGGACTCGGAAATGGAAGGCCGAGAACAATGTGTTTGATTTTCGGGTGATGATCAAGAACGTAATGACGATGACGTGTCGAGTGTCTCGTGCTCATAGAACAAATCAAAGCCGTATCTGCACTTCTACAGTTCCATCAACTACGTTCCTTTCTTGGTCTCGGTCTTTCCACACGTCCTTGATTTTTATTTATTAGGTCATGCATGTGTATATTTCTTCCAAGATTACATCAAACTTTCGAGTATAGCACCGACGGTGAGTTCATCTTATTAGTTTTAAGGATTGGACATATTTTATGAATCAAACTAAGTCATCAAGCTATGTTCATCTCGTCGTTATGTCTAACTAGTTGAATTTCCAAGTGCTTCCATAAAGGAAGCTTGAACCCCACACCCGATTCATTTGCAATTAAGCGGAGAATGTTTCTGAAATTCCCAAGCTTTTTCTTTCCATATTGTCGATATAAATCGATCAACTTTTTTATATACTCATTATACTTACTAGCTATAGTTTATTAGATCATGCATTGAATATTGTAATTTTTTTCCATGTACAGCAAACTCTCAACGTAAATTTAGTGTTTTTTTTTTTTTTTTTTCGTGTAGCTTCTTTGGTTCGATACTTCGATATCAATGTCGATTTTCTGATACAGCGAAGTGAATTTTTATTTTTCTTATGTATATAAAAGTAGTTGGTATTTCATAAATGTATCCTCGGATTGCTTTAAATCAAATCTAAATTAGTATCGTTTTTTAAATATTGACCCATATCTTGTTTTTATATACATCCCTTTTTGTTTTTTTAATTAGGTTTTCTTATGTTTGAAATGGAATATTCCAATTAATGAAAATATATTCCTCTATGCAGATTAGAGAGAAGTCAAACCTGCGAAAAAGAATAAACAATCGTTATATTTGTAATGGGATTACCACACTCTTTTGTCCGCATTATTACCATGAATATCACAAGTTAAAACTAACCAACTAACTAACCCATAAACTAGTCTAAAAGTTAATCACTGCATTTATTCCCTATCTTCCATCAATAACTCATCGATACGGCGATCCATGATCGACGACACGGTGTCCAGAAACTCAGCCTCACCGGTCCCACGCTGGTCGGCCTCTCGGAGGATCCGCTCGATGGTCGACTCTTCGTTCACATTTTTTCGGCACATGAGGTTTCCGATGGCGAAAGGAGTGAGGCCTCGCTCGGCTCCTTTCTTGAGGAGCATCGTCGAGACGCGGAGGTTGCGAGCGCACTCTGGCGGTGGGTCCCACCCGTGGAGCTTCAGGAGTCGGATGTCCAGCTCAGCGTCCAACGATCGGATGTAATCGGTGCATTCGCGCGAATACGGCTCCCGGGACTGAGGCCAGTTTAGCCAATCGAATGTGCAATCTTCAAACTGCAAAAAAAGTACACAAAACAGAAACGAAATAAATTATAATAATACAGAAGCGTATGGCATAGTGACTAGGAATTTGATGTCTGTCATTATGGGGAGAAAGAAAAAAAATTGTATTCAAAGATACATGGTGTGTTTGACTCTTCATAAAATTGAAGAAATGGAAAGTGAAAATCTGTTTACACTTTACATGATAATTTAATAGTTATTTTCTTTAGTTTTTTTTTTTTTTATATGAGTTTATGAATTATGATCCCTGTCACAAAGATAATTGTTGAAAGACAACACTGCAAAAGAGCTCAAATTTGTGTTACACTAGATATCATCATACCCATAGTGAAATTGAATTACTTCGTTTTTTTTAAAACGTCTCAGCCTTGTGTTTTTTTCCCCAACTTTTATACTCGCTCGAATTTGTAACTAGTTTTTCGACATACTGAATTTCGTGTTATCGCATAACTCCGTGTTCTTGTATTCACATATTTGCTCACATTAACCATAAAACTCAGAAACCAATTCCTAAGAGGACCTAAATGACTCTACAATGATAAAAAGAAAATCATGGAATAAGTAAAAAGAGCTTACAATCTCATATCTCCGTGTTCTTGTATGTCATATTTGCTCAAATTAACCATAAAACTCAGAAACCAATTCCTAAGAGGACCTAAATGACTCTACAATGATAAAAAGAAAATCATGGAATAAGTAAAAAGAGCTTACAATCTCGTATCTCCGTGTTCTTGTATGTCATATTTGCTACCATTAACCATAAAACTCAGAAACCAATTCCTAAGAGGACCTAAATTACTCTACAATGATAAAAAATAAAATCATGGAATAAGTAAAAAGAGCTTACAATCTCAGGCAGGCAATAGCCGTGATCGATGGGAACGAGCGAAACGCGTCCGGTTTTCCAGTCTCTGCGCACCAATATATTCCCCGCGTGACGATCAGCGTTAGCCAATCTTATATCCAGCACCGAAATCCTGTGCACGTCTTCCACCGGAAAATCCCTGGGACCCATCTCGTCGCAGCTCCCATCGTTCTCCACGTACCTCTGCAGCGACCCGATCTGCTTCTTCTTTCTCTCATCCTCTCGGGGCAAACAACACTCGATCATCACCGTCGGAGGAACTCCGGCGAAACCCTTCTCATTCTCGCCGGAGATCGGATGGTCGAGAACGAACGCCGCGACTTCCCTCGCGGCCCCTTCTCCGACCCGAGTCCCTTTCTTCAGGCCTTGGCCGTCGAGCGATCGGACGAGCCGGTGAGGGTTGTTCTCGGCATTGGGTTCTTCGTCGATGGGCTTGAAGACCGAGACGTAGCTCGTCCCGGTCGAGTCTTGCATGAAATAAGTCCCTCCCATTCCTTCCCAGGATTGGATCGGCTTGTTTCCTTTCTCTAGTCCGCCTCGGGTAGCTTCGATCAGCTCCTTCAGAGCCGACGATAATCCGCGATTCACGGGTTCCACAAGGAAATCCCTCTTGTCTGCGATTTCGAGCCTTGAGAATCTCGACGAGCGTTCGAATTCTTTAGCCGAGTCGTTATCGTCCGCGACGAAATCGGACCTCTCGATAGACAATTCCAAGTCCCTGTGAATGGATTTAGCCCTCACTTTCGCGGAATTTCTCACCAGCAAGTGAATCACCGCGTCGCTGCTGCTCTTGGAAATGTCGTCGACGAGCCTCTGATCTTCGAGCTCCTCGCCTTCGCAGACCAGTTCTTGATGTCCGAGATCGAGAAGAGAGCTTCCTTCTTTTTTCGCGATCTGTTCCTTCACGTAGCCGACGTTTCTGTTCCTTTGGACGTGAAACTCGAGTTCTTTCCCACAAACGGTCCTCACCGTGATGGCTTGGAGGTCCGAGATCTTTATCACCAAATGCAACATTTTTCCGACCGAAACTCCGTAGTCGCGGAGACAAGAGTCGTTTCGGGCGAGCTCTCGTCCTTCGAACACCAGTTTTTGCTTCCTCACGAAGAAGCCCTTCGAGGCCTGGATTCTGAGCTTCACCGAAGCAATGGAATCGGACTCGGAAATGCGCATCGGAATCACCGACCCGTCCACGGTCAGATAAATGTTGATCGAGTCGCTCAAGCCATTCGTTGAATCACTCGAGTGATTTGAAATCTCGCCGTATCTCGGAGACAAAGCCATCTTGGAAATTGACATTTCGGTGTCTGCTAAACCTAGAAATCTGGAAAAACCCTCTCTCTCTCTCTCTGTTCTGAAGATGATTTTCACAATTCAATCTTGATAAGGAATTCAAAGCTCATAATACAAAATTAACCTACAAAGACAAAAAGAAAATTCTCCAATTACACATCTACAAACTACAATCAGTAGAAATTACCCTGCATTGCGAAAAAAGAAGAAAAACAAAAGAGAGCTCGTGATTTTAATTGTTATTTTTTTAATCAAAACCCTAAACCTCAAAGCTAAATAACATATTTGCGTTTCATTTATCAGATAAAGAACCACAAATGTGGACGAGTTAGTCTGAAATGAAACTAAGCTATTTGTTTTTTTTTTCTTTCAGTTTCGTTCTTGACTATCACCAAATTCCCAAATTCTCTTGGAAAATAAAAGCGCAAATCTTTTGGCAACAAAAAATAAATAAAAATGGAAGAACATTCGTTTATCACCTCAAGAAGCATTCGTCAAGAGAGGTTACAGAAACGAGAACCACCTCACTCGAAGCAGTCGTTTCTGTCGAATAGAAGCTGAGAAATTTGACGACTCTCCAGCAAAGTTTTTCCGAGATTTTTTTTTTTTTTTTTTTTTTTTTTTTTTTTTTTTTTTTTTTTTGGCGAGAGGACTCAAGAGCAAGTTTGGAAATAACGGGACGATTATTTATAGCGCCTTTTTAGCGAGATCAAATACATGGATTAAAATAATAATAATAAATTAGGCACGTATTTTTTCTTTTCTTTTTTTAACAAAAATTTGGCACGTATTTAAACGGCGATTAATTTGAGTAATAATGAACATCTCTAGTCTATGATAATTTGACCGTATTATTCTAGAACCTCTCCTACAGCTACTTTTTAGATCCGTAATTCGTTCTTACAAAACTAAACTCTAGTAATTCTTTATCTGTTGTATGTACATAATTTGTTGAGTCAATTTTCATGAATCATGATTTAAATAAATGCAAAATCTACGCTATTCAAGCCAAGATTTATAAAAATTGACCCTTCTACTATGTAAACGAGTCGAAGCCCATAATTAAGCCAAGATTTAATTTCAATAAACCAATCTAAGCCTTAAATCGCCCAAAAAAAATTATGAGGAAGAATAAAATAACATCTTATCATGCAATTTTGAGTAATCTGTATATGGCTCGTTTGTTGCTAGTCTTTCGCATATCTATGACTTATTTGTGGTTCGATTCATGTTCATCTGATCCTTGTTTTGACTCAGACCCATCGTCTAGACCTCGTCTAGGTTCGACCTCAGCAGGGTCGACCAATCTGTCATGTCTGGGTCTTGATTTTGCTATAATTTCTCTCTCAAATGCAAGATAAACTACAAATCATATTCTCTGTTTAGATCTATAGTTCTCTGTTTATAGACTATTTTTCTCTTTTTTTTAATACTTGTTGCAAGAGTCGTTGATCCTAACTCACTTGAAAGTTTGAGTGTACACCACAAAAATATATATGTATTTATTCAATCCATCTAATATCAGAAATTCTAGAATCGAATCCATTCCAACTCATAACACATATTGAATTATTTTGTTCCTTTTTTTTTATATAAAAATAGGCCGACGTAATCATGTTTGGGAGATAGCTTAATACTATCAAACAAATAAGAATTAGCTAGAATTACTTGGGCTGAATAGTGATATTTTATTTGGGAGGTGATTTAGTTAAGAGTCCAAATCCTATAAAATGTAAAATATCTTATATGTTCAAACTTGAAAACTATTCAATGTAATTAGTTAAATATTAAGACACAAAAAAATGTGTATAGAAATGAAAAAAAAAAAAAAAAAACACTATAGTAAATTAAGGGCACTCGGTGGCCAATTCAAATAAAAAACTATAGTTGAATATTCGTCTAGTTTTTCTATCTCTATTAGTTTCTTCTGGTTCTTCTTCGTTTCCAATTCCCCGCCGATCGGTTTCGCTCTCTCCCAGGTTCCATTTCAGTCCCATAGTTTCCTTTTTTTTATTTATTATTATCTAATATCCAAGTTTCTTGCTTTTTTTATATCAACATTTTCTTTTTGCCTTTTGGTTTCTGGATACGTAGACTGTGATCGGATCCACTTGGTTCTAACATTCAAAGTTGTTTGAATTTGAAAGAGTATAATCCGATTTAGCGAGGTTTCTTAGCAGGTAATTATCTTTTCATAGCTATGATTGTTCGTTTAAACTATTTGGCTTAATTTGTGCGTATACTTCGTGCTTTACTTTAATGGCGGATGAACAACTAAAATGTAGTCCTTGAGATCTAATTGAATTGAATTTGGTCTGTGCGAAGAATCATTTCGAGATAAGAGATGAGGTTTCGAAGTTGGGACTTTGACTAAGAAACAAAAGAGGGTTAGAATTATTTAATGCGCTTAAACTTAATTACTGTTTGTTTATTCTATATAATGCTTAGAAGAAGTGAGATTTTTGTATGCTCATGTAAGCATATTCATCTATTCATTTTTGTATGTTCATATTCAAAGAAGTGAGATTTTTTTTTTTTTTTAATTTAAAGATTCGTGATCTGCTTATCCTCCAAGGATTGTAATGATTCAAACAAGAAGAAGACTCTGAATATGAACATGAAAATGAAACGAAGTGCTTGAATTTTGTTTGTTTGTTTTAGATTCATGGTCTGCTTGTCCTTCAAGGAATTGTAATGCAATCATTTGATAATGATTCAAACAAGAAGAAGAGCCTGAAGCGATCAAGGTCTCCGCGTCACGACGAAAAAATGCCGGGCACAGATTCCAACACCCTCGAAGACGGTCGTTCTTCTAGCTTCGCGGTCGAAGAGATCGTTCAGTATCCGATCCCCGGGTACGAATCCCCGACCTCGATCGGATTCAGCCCCGACGACAGCGTCGTAGCTTACCTCTTCAGCCCCGACCGGAGCTTGAACAGAAGAGTCTTCGCCTTCGATCTCAGAACCTCCGAGCCGGAGCCGTTTTTCAGTCCCCCAAATGGCGGCGGGCTCGACGAGAGAAGCCTCTCGCCGGAGGAGAGGCTGAGGAGAGAGAGGCTGAGAGAGAGAGGGCTCGGAGTGACTCACTACGAGTGGGTCAAGACGAGCTCGAAGAGAAAGTCGATCATGGTTCCTTTGCCGTCCGGGGTGTGTTTTTATTATCACTAATCGCTATTAACTTTTTTTTTCTTCGAGATTTTCGGGCTTTGATTTGTCTTTTTTTTTGTGGATAGATTTATTTCCAAGATCTTTACGGTTCGAAGCCGGAGCTTAAGCTTCCGAGCACGTCGAGCTCGCCGATTATCGATCCCCACATGTCTCCCGGTGGAACGATGATCTCGTTCATCAGAGACAAAGAGCTTCATGTTCTGAATCTCGTGAACAACGAGTCGAATCAGTTAACGCACGGCGCCTCGGGAGATTCGTTGGTAAGTGTGTGTATTCACAATCAATCTCTTGCCTAGAAATTTATTTCAAAGTGTTGACTGGCTTTTTCTTTTCACTGCAGACTCACGGAGTCGCCGAGTATATAGCTCAGGTAAGACAATCAGTGAACAAAACTTGTTCCTTTCTGTCTGTATCACTTAAAAATGAAAAAAAAAAATAATAATGTATACGAAATAGCCATTTGAAACTAATTGATTAGTAAAATAGCCAAAATTTTAAGTTTGTAGCAAAATAGTCAAAGTTACCTTTTGAAAATATAATGACAGTGTCAAACAAATTATTGAAACCTGATACTTACACATTTTTTAAAATTTCGACAATTTCACTCATTTTAGACAAATATTGGCTATTTAGCTATAACACTTCGTAAAAATTTATTTAAAAAAAACTTAAAATAAAAAAGCCCTTAAAAATTGGTTTCTCAAATAGGAGGAGATGGACAGGAAGAACGGTTACTGGTGGTCGCCGGACAGCAGATACATAGCATTCACGGAAGTTGATTTCTCCGAAATACCCCTCTTTAGAATCATGCACCAGGGAAAAAGCTCCGTGGGCCCGGATGCCCAGGAAGACCACGCCTACCCTTTCGCCGGGGCTTCGAACGCGAAAGTACGCCTCGGAGTAGTCCCTTCCTCCGGCGGGCCCGTCATGTGGATGAACCTTCTCTGCGGAGGCAAAAGAAAACCCGAAGAAGAAGAAGAGGAAGAGGAATATCTGGCCCGCGTGAATTGGATGCCCGGGAACGTGTTGACCGCCCAGATTCTGAACCGATCGCACACGAAGCTCACGGTCTTCGGGTTCGATATCGAGACCGGCGAGAGGAGAGTCGTCTTGGAAGAACGAAACAAGACGTGGGTCAATCTACACGACTGTTTCACTCCTCTGGACGAAGGCGGTTTCATCTGGGCGAGCGAGAGAACCGGGTTCAGACATCTCTACTTGCACGATAAAAACGGGAATCTCTCCGAAACCATCACCGAAGGCGACGACTGGATGGTCGAACAGATCGCCGGCGTGGACGAGATCGAAGGGACGGTATATTTCACCGGGACCCGCGACGGGCCGCTCGAGACTCACCTTTACCGAGCCAAGCTCTTTCCCGATCGGAACCGGCCTCTGGAAGATCCCGTGAGAGTGACGCGGGGCAAGGGCAAGCACGTAATTGCGATCGATCACCGGATGAGAAACTTCATCGACGTCCACGATTCTCTCGACTCTCCGCCGAAGGTCTTACTCTGCTCTTTGGAAGACGGGAGCGTCGTGATGCCTCTTTACGACCGGCCTTTCACGATCCCGAGGCTGAAGAATCTTCGGCTCGAGGCCCCGGAGATCGTGAGAGTCCAGGCTGGCGACGGGTCGACTCTGTACGGGGCTTTGTACAAGCCCGATGGGACCAAGTTCGGGCCGCCACCTTATCGGACCATGATCAGCGTCTACGGTGGACCGTTGGTACAGCTCGTCCGCGATTCGTGGATAAACACGGTCGACATGAGAGCGCAGTTTCTGCGGAGCAAAGGCGTTTTGGTCTTCAAGGTTAGTGTCTCCTTTCAACCTACTCTTTCTTTATCATTCAAGTAAATTCCAACTCTACTTTTAAGCTATAAAAAAAGGGAAAAATTGTACAAAATAGCCATTTCAAATTATTGATTAGCAAAATAAACAAAGTTTCAACTTTTCAGCAAAGTAGCCAAATTTACGTTTTCAAAATATTTTTTATAGCAAAGATTAACATTTTTACGATTATTATAAGCAATTTATCCATTTCGAAAAATTAATCTTGGAATTAAAAAAAATTTGAAACCAGATCATTGCACATTTTGACTATTTCACTAAGTTAAAGACAAACTTTGACTATTTTGCAAGTTTATAACTTTAAATTGGCTATTTAGCTACATCACCCATAAAAAAAAGTCTTCTAAACTAAATTATCCAATAAAATAAAATTCATTTTTGTAGTTGGATAACCGAGGAAGCGCGAGGCGGGGAATGGATTTCGAGGGCGCGTTGAAGCACAGATTCGGTCAGACTGACGCGGATGACCAACGGACCGGAGCGGAGTGGCTCGTGAAAGAAGGCCTAGCCGATGCAAGCCGTGTCGGGCTCTACGGTTGGAGCTACGGCGGTTACCTCTCGGCCATGAGCCTCGCGAGGTTTCCGGGCACTTTCCGGTGCGCGGTCGCCGGAGCTCCGGTCACATCATGGGACGGCTACGACACGTTCTACACCGAGAAGTACATGGGCTTGCCCGCGGAGAATCATAGCGGGGCCTACGACCTCGGCTCGGTTATGCGCCACGTGGGCGGGCTCAAGGGAAAGCTGTTGCTGGTTCACGGGATGGTCGACGAGAATGTGCATTTTAGGCACACCGCGAGGCTCGTCAATGCTCTCGTGGCCGCCGGAAAACACTATGAGCTTCTCGTCTTCCCCGATGAACGACACATGCCTCGCGGCCCCACCGACCGGGTTTACATGGAGACCAGGATTTGGGACTTCATTGATACTAATCTTTGAAATTAGGGGGGAAAGTTATACGAGTACCTGAATTCTTCTTTATTTTATATATTTTTTTAGATGATTACCTTCTTTTTAAATAAAATTGAAAGGAGAAATGGAAAGATGAAATAAAACTATAAATAAGGTATTTGAGGAATTAAGTTTAAAAAGAAGGTACGGAAGTTATGTAGTCTTTTGGCGCACAGAACAAAAGCGAAGGAAAACATCTGATATCAAAGTGTACATATTGATTTTTATAAAATTTCTAGCTCCGTATATTACACTATCAGAAAGTCCCATATTAGACATGTTTGAAATTCGAGTTTGTTCTATTTTTTTCCTTCTTCCCATTTTCTACTTCAGAGTTCAGCGCAAAGCTAGGAAATGCCAAGGTTATGTCCCTGACAAAAGAAAAAAAAAGATTTAAAAGTGAGAGATCAATTAGCATACAACATGAGTTGATTAGTTTAACCAAAATTAGGGCTCACTTTAAGTATGGCAAGGTCATATTTTTAATCAGAGAAGGGTGTTTCAAAACAAAAGCCTTCCATTCTTCTTGGTCGATTCTTCCGTCGCCTTTTGTATCCGCATCGCCAAATGTCTGCACATAAAAAAAGCATAATTTAGGGAAAAATAATTTCTATGACCTATGGTTTTTTAAGCAAATAATATTTTAAAACCTTATCGACAATTTCTTCAATTTCATCGTTGGAGAGTACAAGATCGGATTCGTTTAGAAGGGCCAATACCATATCCTTTAACTGCAAATCAACAAGTTATTAATTTAATATTAGCTCAAATTTGAAACGTAAATTAATTTAATATTGCGAAAACGATCTACTAACCTCTTCTCGCTCAATGAACCCCGTGTGTCTTAGATCGTACAATCTATAAGCAACTGCAATATTATTTTAGGAGATCCCATTAACAAAATTTACTTGATTAATAAGTAATCATGCCAACTAACAACTGTTTAAGATTAATCAAAGTATAAATCTACAGTTAATTTTGTCTTCCAGGGGTGCATTAGGGTGAAATACGCTCAATGATCGAACAAACTCTCCAAAATCAATAACCCCATTTCGCTTCAAATCAAACAAATCGAAGATCTACATATACAAAAAATAAATATAATTAATTAGTTTTATTTTTCTCTTTTATGTTTTACAATGTATGGTGAATAGTATGAATATATCTATATACTCACCCTGTCAGCGAAAAGGTTTCTTTCGTTTCTATTCCTAAACAGAGCAAGCTGAAATTCTTCCTGTTTGATAAAGAATCATAGGTTAATTCATATTAAAAAAAAAGAGCTTAATGAAGTTAATAATTACTAAAAGAATAAAAATAATAAAAATTAGAACCTTATGGATAAGACCGTCGTCGATGATTGAGCTACTCAATTTCTTAAAAAGCTCATATAATGCTTCTATTTCATTCACTGTAACTGCCATGAGGGTAGTGTAAAAGACTTTAAATAACCCTTTTGGGACATATATAAGACATATAGAATGTTAATAAAGTATTAATTAGTAGAAACAAAAATATATACTTACATGAGGTTTCGGCTGCAAGAACGGTCGGCTCTTCGTAGCCTGGAGTTTTCAATTGCTTTGATGGATAACAACCCATATCATATCCCCTTTATATCTGAAAAGAGTGTACAAATTAAAGAATTTCTAATTAATACTCTATGCTTTGATAACACAGACGATACTTTCAAGTTGTGCGTACGCCGTATATAAGAAGATAGAAAAATAAAATATTGGAGATTAAACATACGCAATACAAGTATGATTATCCCAAAAGTATAGGAGAGCAACATAGACAATACTTTTGTAATAAATCACTTCTATTAAATAATGAGAATAACACTAACAAATAATCATACTTTTGGAATAGTCCTTATCTAATCTTGTTATCTTCATTTGCATGTCTTCTTGTTAACAAATAATCATACTTTTGGAATAGTCCTTATATAATGCATGAAAGACCATATAATGCACACAATTATTGGACCATATAATGCATGAAAGAGTCAAAGACCAATCTTGAGTTGAAACTTGAAACATCTTCAATAATTTGAAGATTTATTTATTCAGAAATGAAAAATATAGAATTATTCACCTAACACCATCATCTAGCCCCACTGGGACGGGCAGAGGCAGATATATTTTCAGGAGGGGCATAAAATAAAATATATAAGATATTAAGGTAACAAATACAATTTAAATTTTTTGAGAGGGAGCATGCTTGATTAAAATCATGTAAATTTAGACTAAATCGCAAAAACATTAAGTATATGGTTATAATGCAAATCCAAAAGAACGTGTAGTTCCTTCCTCTTTTTAGCTTATTTACATTTGTGGTACAAGAACTTTATGTGTTTGACTAGATTAGTCCTTTTCTTAGGAAGGGATCGCATATCCTACTAAATCAAAATTAAAAGTAATTGAAATTAATTAAACACAATGATTCATTCATAATTAATTAAAAAATAACAATTCTTAGTTAATATGCTAAAATCCGTCTTTAGTGTATTTTCATTAAAACAAAATCATTGATACATTGTATTTGTTCGTAACTAATTAATTAATCGACGCATCAAATGTTTAGTTAATCAAAATATTATATTAAAATCGTATTAATTATAAAAAATCGTTTTAATCTGATGATTTAATTAAAATTATATTAATGAAAACCTAAAAACTGCGTAGTGAATATAAAACGTTGTAATGAATAGTTGGTGAGTTTAATTTAAAGCGTAATCATCATGAACAATTTTAGAAGCCAACCGACTTTGTCCATAAGTAATAGTGTATACTATACAATATATAGAATAATCAAAGCACGCCCTTCAATCTCTTTCGGGACCTACTATAAACTATAAAGTAAACTATAGAGCTCGTCTAAAATAAAAAAAAATATATATATATATATATTGGCATTTGATGTTGGACAACTAACAAAAAATTTAAAACGCTGGTGGCTTTATTGAATGATAAAGAGAATCACGGACTTCAATTTTGGACTTTTCTTCTGACTTCCACAAGTTCCGCTTTCTTTACTTTATTGCAATTTTTCAAAAGAGATATTTAGGTTTTGTTCGGTAGTTACCTCAAAAAGTTTTTGTTTTTTATTTTCTAATTTTTGTAATTGTACTGAAAAATTATTTTACAGTTGTTTTCAAAAAACTGTTTGATACAGTTTTCATTTTGATTTTTGAGAAATTGAAAAAAACTGAAAAAACTGTTTGGTACAGTTTTCATTTTTGTTTTTGAAAAAATGAAAAAAAAATGAAAACTATTTGATACACCTTTAGAAAAAATGAAAAAAATGACAACTATTTGGCGACGATGGTGAGGCTCGGTGGTGATTGAAGAAGATGGTCGGATTTTTTTTTTATTTTTTCAAGTCTTGCGCGCGAGTGAGGAGAAGAATAAGAGAAGAGAATAATTTTTTTTTTTTTTTTTTTTTTTTTTTCCAAAAACACATTTTATTTGTTTTCAGTTTACTTTACTTTTTTACAAAACAACTTCAAAAAAAATTTTAAAATTTTTCCGAAAACACAACCAAACGCAACTTTCCTTTTTTGTTTCCAATTTTTTTTTTTTAGAGTTTTGCAGTTGAGAACCAAACACACTTCGTTCTGATTTTGTTAAAAGAGTTGTTTAGGTTATACGTCAGTAGATTAATTTGTCGGTGGAAAATAAAGATCAATCTTTTCTGATTATTAAAGAGTTGACATTAGTCTATAGTTAGCAACGCAAGAAAATCTATTTTTCTTCTTATCCTCTCTTGATATATAACTTCCAAGATATGACATAGTAGGAAAAAATCCAATAAATAAAAATGAAAAATTAGACGAACTAGCCATGTCCAAACGTTTAGATTGCAAAATAGCCAACTTTTGAGAAACTTTTGCAAAATAGCCAATATGGGTGAGCTGTCAAATCAGACGTGTTTCTTTGACCTAAATTGCCCTTATTTTTTTTTTAACGTTGGTTTTATATAAACTAAAAGAATCAAAATGAAAAAGTCAACCAATGATCCACTTTTAATGCTTGTTTAATATAATTTTCACGTTTAATCTGAAGAGTCTTATTCATCAATAAACACCTTCAAATCTGACCTCGATTTTCATTTGTTCCACCGAAAAAACCAACCCTAAGAAATGTCGATAGAAAATTTGTCTGTTTCAACAATTACGAATGAAGAACTGTCCCTTACAAGATCTTTGAGTGACGACTTTTCACTCATTGAATCAGGTATTGAACGATTTATAGGTTTTTTATCTGTTTTTATGTTTGATATTTGTACAGGAATTAAAGATCTTGTTTTCAATCATGTTAATTTCTGTTAATTCTTGTTAATTGCTGTTGACGATCTGGTGTTGGTCCTTTGTATTTAATATGTTTGTATCAGTAAATCGCAGACAATAATTTTTTTTTGCCTATTTAATTTGATTGCAACGTAAATTAGATGTTAAATTAGAGCTTTGATAGAAGATTTTTCACTCATTGATTCATGTATGGAACGATTTCAATCCTGTTAATTTATGTTAATATCTGTTAATTGCTGTTAATTTCTGTTAATATCTGTTAAGTTCAATCGCCGGTCTCGCTTCAAATTTTTTTGTTTGACTTTGTTTTTGAATTTTTTCTCGTGCGGTGTAGGTTTGGTTGCGTGTTTGAAAGATAAGCATTTATCACGGTGGATTTGTTAGATATGCATTTATCACGGTGGATCTGTTTTAGTTGGCATTTATTCACGCGATTCCAATTTCATTTCTTTCTTTTTTGGACGCAGGATTCTTCAAAATATTTTAATTTGATATTATTTAAATGAAGGGCAAATTTGTATTTTTTACTGTTAATGTGGTATATTGGCTAAACATTAAAAAAAACCAAAAGTTGGCTATTTTGATAATTACAACGTTTGACTTTGCTATTTTGCTCGGGCTCCCAATAAAAATTGAATGGCATTGACCGAGATGTATGAAAGAGAAATTTGTAGAAATATAACTAATAAATAAGTTATGAAACTGGGTTTTTTTTTTTTTTTTTTTTTTTTTTTTTTTTTTTTTAATTTGGGATAGTATAAACATGTGCTCTAAACTACCTACACATTTTTTTTTTCTAATCTCTTTCATTTATCTGGATTCTTTACACTCGTACAACAGAAATACAACCAAACCCAACAAAGGAAAAATATTTTATTGACAAAAAGTTCGATCTCTCACAAAGTTTTATCACACAAAGCAACGTTCTCAATTATGTCCGTGTTTTAACAAGTGTTTAACAACTTTTGGGACATTGGTGAGATTTCCAAATAATTAGTTCATGGATAGATAAAAAAAAAAAAAAAAAAAAAAATTAGTACTTTACCAAATCTATTAAGTGGCTCGTGTTTTGTGCGCATGCGGTCCTAACTATATTTTCTATATATTTTTTTTTAATTTGGAGAATTTCGTTGTGTTGTTATCATGTTCAATGGAACTTTAGTTTAAAGACGAAAATATCAATTTGAACAATGTGCAAGGTGGTAAGGGAGTCGGTGAGATGATAAGTTTTTTGTTTTTTAATTTTTGTAGTTGTATTGAAAAACTGTTTTGTAGTTGTTTTCAAAAAGTTGTTTGGTACGTTTTAAGTTTTTTATTCTTTATTTTTTTTATTATTTTTTTTTTTTTGTTCTCCCGAACATATAGAAATGTAAGGGTTTTTTTTTTTTTTTTTTTTTTTTTTTGTCGTTCCCTCTCATACTTCTCGTTTACTGTTTTCATGTCGGTGTTCGCATCCAATTTGACTAGGTTTTATTTCATTTTATTTAGTCGTGTTTTGAATATTTTGCTTTAAGATTAGAGACATATTAATCGTTGCTTCTACTTATCTTCTTACATATTCGGGGAATACTGTTTTGTCTAAACAAGTTATAAAATCATATTTTTTTTACGGTGAAAAGCCCGCGGTTACTTAGATATCTCCATCAATCACTTAAGATATTTTGAAAGACCTAAAATAAGTGGTCGAATTGTAATGTGTCATGTATTAGATATTCTTCTTTACGTCGAAAATAAGCACAAAATGAGCAAACACTAGCTATTAGTGTTATAACTATAAACTATATGTTTAAGTCTTTAAGGGGAATTTTGTAAAAACAAATATAAAATATTTGACACTGTGACAAAATAAACCCCGATTCCATGACTTATTAGTCATATTTCTATAAATTTATCATTTAAAATAAATCTTAAAAAGGAAAATAAAATATACAAGGCGATAAAGTCTAGACATTGGTGAGTTATATATGTTTTTTTTAAGCATCAAGTGTGAGACTTAAAAAAGAAGAAAAGAAAAAAAGAAAAAAAAAAAAAGAAAAAAAAAGCCATCGATGGCGAGATTTCAGATTTGATATACATCACACCTGTCTCGTGTATTTTCAGAAACTTGCACCATACAAACACAAAAACCATATTTTGGAAAAAAAAAAAAAAAAAAAGAGGATTGAAAAGACTCCACACAGTTCTTCATGTGTCCTTTTATATTTGCAATCTCAAGGACTGATATATAATTCCAAAACTAATATATGTCGATTAGCTCTTCTCATTGTTCTTGAAATTGAGTTGCATAGTGGACGAGTTATACCAAAGTTGATGTCATGAACTAAAATGAGAAAATCGGGTTTGTGGGGATTCCCAATATAGGAAAAAAAAAACGCAGAAACAATTAAAAGGTATCTAATAGAGAACAGAAAACCTACGTAAATGCAAAACATTCCGAGCATAAATAAAATGGGAAGAAATTTTTGGAGAAACGAAGAAGAAGAAGCATTCAAAATCTTAGGAAGACAAAAAAAAAAAAAAAAAACTTTAATGAAAAAAAAATCACAGACACGAGGAAAAGAGAAAGAACGATGTACCTGGTGATGAGAGAAAATATATCCTTGAACGAAATCGAGAGTGTAATCCGAAATAGATATCTATATGTATCATGTAAAGCGACACAGAATACGCTTATCTCTCTCTCTCTCTCTCTCTCTCTCTCTCTCTCTCTCTATCTATCTATCTAGATTTATCTCTGGAGTTTCAACGGTGCAATAGTTTTATTTTAGTGTTTAGTTTTTCGACGCCCTTTCGCTTTCACGATGATGCCAGTTGGGTTGGGTCCGCTATATATTTTCTATATTTTTTTATGTAACCTTGTTGTCATTTATTATATTTTTTTAAGTATCTTATTATAACTTACAAGGTATGTTATATCAAAAAAATTAGGAAAATAACTAATTTAAACGTTTGATATTGCTAAATAACTAACGTTTTGTAAATCTTAGATAAATATCCATAAATGATGACAAGACTTAATATATGACAGTGACTATTTACTTAAGATTTAACAAACGTTGGTTATTTAACAACATCAAACGTTTTAATTAACTATTTTCCTAATGAACCCTATTATCTATGTATAGAGTACTATAAGGTTTTTTTTTTTTTTTTTTCTCTTCTTATCATATCATCTTTTTATCATATCATTGAAGTCTGTCCATAAATACATAAATATTGTGTATATGTTTATGTTAGAAGTCCTGTTATTATTATTTTAATGTCGAGAAAAATATAACGAAATTTGTATTTTTGTTTGACTTTTCTTGGAGTTAATTATTTTTAATTTTTTATGCCAAAGCTAAACCCTCCACGACAGACATGTATACTAGATGTAATTTGGTGTCTTGCACGTATGAGCTTTTGTGACGACTAGCCGTTGTCGTTTCTTATTTATTCAACTCATATATTTTATCTATATAAAAAACCCTCATATATACTCTACATAAAAACGTCCTTTTCAGAAGAAAAAAAAACTGACATAAAATCGTCCTTTTAATTATTATCTCTCTCTTTCTCCCTCGCGCATGTGATATATATATATATATATATATCTATCTTTTTTTATCATATATATATATATATATATATATATATATATCTCCTATTTAATTTATTTTTCTCTCTTTTTTCTCCTACATGCATCATTTTTTTTTAATCTCACTCATTTTTCCTATATATCTAGTCTATGTATACATAAGACTAAAAAAATACTAAATATGATAGGAGATCTGATCTGATCGTTCTTTTTCTTTTCTTTTCATTTTTTGTATGTATGGTATTGGTGGTTCTCAAAAGAGTATTTGAATTTATTTCGCCGGAACTTGATCCCATGCATACGTCAAATGACTTACGTATAGCCTTACGTACTCTTTATGAAAATAGTACCAAGCACACAATCTTTAATGTTTCAAGTTTCCACTCTATTGTTTTAGAGCTCTATTATTACATTACTACTCTACATAGTTATCGATAACAATGTTAAAATTTTTGAAGACGCACAGGTAAATCTGTTAGCTTCTAAGGCTAGTAAGCTAATTAATCACCTAAATAAATATATAAAAATTTATAATATAGTTTAGAGAAGTAAGAATGTGTTAATGCAAGTTGAAACCCAAGGTGAAGATATATTTTTACATTGCTTGCAATACTCATTTTGTGTGGTGGTTCTCATTTTGTGGCACATGGAAGAACTTTGTTTCATTTTTCATTTGTAGATTTTTTTTTTTTTTTTTTTTTTTTTCATTTTCTCTGTAAGGGTCCTAGACTTTTTACGTCTATTGTTTTAGCTCTATTGCACTGCTACTCTACAGAGTTATTGATAACAACGTTGAAATTTTTTAAGACGCACATCTAAATCTGTTAGCTTCTAAGGCTAGTAAGATAAATCACCAAAATAATAATAAAAATAAACTTATAATATAGTTTAGAGAAGTATGATCAATTCGTATATGCAAGTTGAAACCCAAGGTTTCGAGCAGCAAAAAAAAAAAAGTTGAAACCCAAGGTATGGATATATTTTTACAATGGGAAAACCAGGAAATTTCTAAATATAAATTTGTGAAATATCTTAGATTAATAACTCTTTTAATTATCAATGGAAATTTTTCGTACTTTAAATTGTTGCAAAATAAATAATCTCAATTATATCAAGTTTATCCAAGTAGTTTCTCAATTACATAAATTTACATTGAAAAATTCATATGGGCCTACCTAACAAGACCGTCTTAGCTGGGTTTGAAAAGGCCCAATAGAAACCAGCCCATTAGAACCTCTTATCATTTCATCTCTCTTATTTCTCTCTCTCTCTCTATCACTGTCTCAAAATCAGTATAACTCTTAAACCCTCTCAAAACCCACAAATCTATTCTCTGTCGTTGCAAAAAAAAAAAAATAATGGCTCTATCCAAACCAAACACATCTCTAATGGCACACCTCAGAACCCTAGCCATACCCTACCGCCGTGTCTCTCCTTCTCCGTCTCCGCCGTCGTTCGTCTCCCTCCGATTCATCTCCTTCGCCACGCCGGAGGACGCCGCCGCCGATCGCCGCCGCAGAAAGCGCCGGCTTCGGATCGAGCCGCCTCTCTCCTCTCTCCACCGCACTCAACAGCAAGCTCAGCCTCAAAAGCCTCAAAACCCTAACGCTCCCAAAATCCCCGAACACGTCTCGGCTCTCACTGGTAAAGTCTTTTTTTTTTTTTTTTTAATCTCAAAGCTCATAACTTGACCTAGTTTTTCTATTCGCTGAGATAGGTATATCTCCATTTCCACTTAGTTTCGACCTAGTTTCGCAGTATGAGCTTATGATTGTGTAAAAAAAATTGAAACTCTGCTATTAATTGAATGGCAGGTAATCGGCTTAATTTGCACAACAAAATACTCACTCTGATTCGCGAGAATGATCTTGACGAGGCTGCCTTGTACACTAGGCATTCGATTTACTCGAATTGTAAACCGACTATTTTCACAGTGAATTCAGTCCTAAACGCTCTTCTGAGACAGTGTAAATACTCGGACCTTCTCTCGCTTCATCGGTTCATTACTCAGGCCGGCGTTGCTCCGAATGTAATTACTCATAATTTGGTGTTCCAGACTTACTTGGATTGTCGAAAACCCGACACGGCCATGGAACACTACAAGCAGATGATAAACGACGCGCCGTTCAACCCGAGCCCCACGACTTACAGGATTCTGGTAAAAGGGTTGGTTGATAATGGAAAGTTGGAGAGGGCTTTGGAATTGAAGGACGAGATGAGCGAAAAGGGGTTCGCTGCGGACCCGACGGTGTATCACTATCTGATGACGGGCTGCGCTAGGAATTCGGATTCGGACGAGGTTTTGAGGCTCTTCGACGAGTTGAAGGAAAAAATGGGCGGGTTCGTCGAGGACGGCGTCGTGTACGGGAGCTTGATGAAAGGCTACTTCATGAAGGGCATGGAAAAGGAAGCGATGGAGTGTTACGACGAGGCCGTTGTTGGAAAAGAACCGAGCTCTCCGAAGGTGAAGATGAGCGCCGTGGCGTATAGCTCGGTTTTGGACGCGCTGAGCAAGAACGGGAAGCTCGACGAGGCGTTGAACCTCTTCGATCGGATTCTCTCGGAGCACGACCCGCCGAGACACCTGACGGTGAATCTGGGGTGCTTCAACGTCGTGGCCGAAGGCTATTGCGCTCAAGGGAGGTTCGACGAAGCCCTGGAAGTTTTCCGGAAGATGGGAAATTACAGGTGTACCCCCGACACGTTGTCCTTCAACGTCTTGATCGATCAGCTTTGTAGCAACGGGATGTTGTCCGAAGCGGAGAAGCTTTACGGAGAGATGGACGGGAAGGGCGTGAGTCCCGACGAATTCACGTTCACCGTCCTCATGGACACTTGCTTTAAAGAAAATAGACCCGACGATGCTTCTGGGTACTTCTCGAAGATGGTCGATTCGAAGCTGAGGCCGAACTTGGCGGTCTACAATAGGCTGGTCGACGAGCTGGTCAAGGTCGGGAGGGTCGAGGAAGCGAAGTCGTTCTTCGACCTCATGGTGAAGAAGCTGAAGATGGACGTCCCGAGCTACAAGTTCATAATGAAGGTTCTGAGCGAGGCCGGGAAATTGGACGAGGTCCTGAGCGTGGTCGACGCGATGCTCGACGAAGAAGAAAACGGGTCGTCCGTGTTCGGCGAGGAGTTGCGAGAGTTCGTGGAAGGCGAGCTGAGGAAGGAAGGGAGAGAGGAGGATTTGGGGAAGCTGATCGACGAGAAAGCGAGACAGAAAGCCGAAGCGAAAGCTAAAGAGGAAGAAGCGGCAGAGGCGACGAAGAACAGGGCTAGGGCCGCCGTGTCCTCTTTGCTTCCCTCCAAGCTGTTCGGAACTAAGGAACCCGAGTCCGCTGCTACGGAGGCCGAGATAGTGACGGAGACGGAGAACAAGGGAAGCGCCGATTTGGGTTCTTCGAGCGAGCCGTCTTCTTCGGAAGCAGTGATGAAGAGTGAGATTTCCAACGGCGACCAAGTTTCAAAATAAGGGGGATGAGTAATATGAATCGGATGATGTCGTGTTTTTTTTTTTTGGTGTCTTATTGGTTGTAAGTAGAGATGTAAACGAGTTGCTAAAATCATGTACTGTTGTTGTTGGTACAAGTGGGTGTTGGAACTCTCTCTTTCAGTCGTGAGGCTTCTTATTGTTGGTCACTCTTTTGTAGAACCAGAAGGAAGAAGAGAGTTCTGAGTTGAGAAATTTGTTTGTTAAAAAAACACAACTACAAGGACCTTTTGTTTCCCCGTTATGATTCCCATAATAATCCATCTCTGATCTTGTGGGAAAATAATAAAGTGGAAATTACATCGATTACATTATTTTCAAACTTAATCTCACAAATACTCAAATTTTTTTCTTCCATAAATACCTCTATTTATAGTTTTTTTTTTTTTTTTTTTTTTTACTATTTACCAGTTTTATTTTAAAATGATAGCAAAATCGTCTGAAAATTAAAAATAAAGAGGTATTAATAAAGGTTTGAAATCTGTAGATATCATATTGGAAGACTTAGCGCTTCAAATGCAACATTGAGCGTTGAAAGGTCAGCTTTGTTTTGATTCTCTTATGGCAAAGGTCAGCAAGCCAATGCACCAAATAGCGAGTTGGCATATCAGAAAGCTCTCATTTGTGCGCACACACTGGAAAAAAAAAACACTTGGAAGGCAAATAATGGAAGAATAAGAAGAGAAAAAGCCTGCTTATTATACAATTTATTGAAATATAAAGATTTTCCAAGACTCATAAAATTTCCGTTCTTATCTTCACTACAGCAACATTCCGGAGTAAAAAAAAAAAAAAAAAAACTAAGCACAGAAGTATACAAACGAGCACACAAAGAGAGACAAAGGATAGTACCTTTTTTTTTTGTTTGGAAGATAATAAAGAAGTGTAATGAATCAAAAGAAGAATGGAAATAATAATGCGTGTCAAAGTGAAGTCAACTACTAGAGAGATTGGGTATACAGACACCGGAGTCAGGGTTCTGCTGCTCCTTCCAGATCCTTCCGGTGACTCGGAGCTTGAGCTCTTTCCTGTCTCCGCCGGAGAAGAAGAGAGCCATGTTTCTCTGAATTATGAGTCCGTCGTGGCTGTCTCTCACTTTCCGGTGGCTGTCTCGGATGCTTCTCGGCGTTCCCTCCCATATCAGCTTCCGACCATTAGCGCCGACCTCGAGGCTGTAGCTATAGTTCCGAGCCTCGTTCTCGTCTCCCATGAACCGCAGGAACGCCATATACACCGGAGCCATTCCCAGCTGGAACGCCTCGAAGTGGAGGCAGAAATACTGCCCGAAACAATGGAACACCTAACATCCAAAAACTCTCTACCGTTATTATTCCCCTCTAATCGGAATGAATTTCATTTATGTCAAGATGCGTATTTTACGTTGAACCTATAAAATTACAAGGTATTTTTACAAAGTAGCCATTTGAAACTAATTGATTAGTAAAATAACTTTTGTAGAAAAATAAATTAGAATAGGGTGTGATTTGGCTAAATAGTCGATTTAAAGTTAAGGATTTGCAAATTAGTCGAGGTTTGTCTAAAATTAGAGGAATAGCCAAAACGTGCAGTTATCAGGTTTCAAAAACAAAATTAATCCTAGGATTAATATTTTGAAAGTGATAATTTGCTTATAATAATTGTCAAAAAATTTAACACTGATGTAAAAAAAAAAAATTGACAACGCAACTTTGGCTACTTTGCTGAAAATTTGAAACTTTGGTTATTTTACTAATAAATTAGTTTCAATGGTAATTTTGTATAATTTTTCCCTTAGAATATTCCTTTAAGGTGACAACTTAACACAAAAGGTTTTTATCCAAGTCTCCATAAATGACATGGACCACTATTTTTTTTTTTTTTTAAAGAAACAGAGATTTGTTTTTAATAGATGATCAAATGACTTCTGTCTGATAATAATTTAGGCATGTTTATGATGGACCACATTTGATCAAAGCGAGACACGGGACGAGACGTACCGTAAGCATCCACGTGGCGTTCTCTACTTCGCGAGGATTGGACTTGACGTAGCGGTGGTTGAAAGTGCAACCGGAATGCATGTCGACCTTGTGATCGTCCCTGAGATGGGCGACGAGGAACGGGATATCCCCCGTGTGGCTACACTCCGACCCCGCATAGGGACAGCTGTACGGTCTGAAATTGCACACCGACTCGTGCTTGAGCTTGCTGTAGTACGGGAATATCTCGGGGCATCCGTGGGTGATGTACTTGCACGGAAGCTCGAGAGACTCGGCAACTTTCTCGAGAGCCAAACACCTTATGTCTCCCAGCTCTTGTCTGCATGTTGGGCACCGATTGTGTACCCTCGTTTTACACGTCGAGCACAATGTGTGTCCGTTGTGGCACTGCAAGCGAAAAAAAAATAAAAAATCACTTTCTTATAAACATACAAACTCTCTTACTTATATGGATGTTTAATCATGAAAATTCTCGTGCATATACGGTTCTTACTAACGAAATGATCGATCGATTCAAGGCGAAGAAAGCAACTTTCTTAAACTACATTGGAAAAGACTTGTGCTTTCTCAAAACCTAGCTAATGGCTTTCCAAAAACTATGCAATCTAATTTCTTCTGAATCTCTGTTATTAAGCAGACTATGAGCATTTCAAATTTCAATTGTAGATTCTCAACTCTCCCAAAATCATGTAATCTTGTTTCTAGTTGTAAAACTTCCATAACTTTCGCTGATCATCACACCTGACTTTCAGCATTTCAGTAGTAATTATTTTAATGAAAACACGGTTCTTACCCACGATTCCACGAAATGATCAATCAACGAAAGAAAGCAACATTTTTAATAAAATAACAGTAGAAAAAGCTTAAGCTTTTCCATAGAATTCATTTGCAGAGACCACAAAACCTAAACTAAATGTCTTTCCGAAATCATGTAATCCTTGCTCTATTTTCTGAATTCTCTAATGCTTTGGTGGATAATTAAACAGACTATGAGCAAGTAGAATCTCACATCAACCAACACACGGGAAATCACTTGAAAGAAAGTGATCAAGTGACTTCATTTCGTTTCCACACAAACCAAGTACATAGAGATCCACAAATCAACCAATTGAAAACACAAAAAAGAAAAACACACAGGAAAATCTGGAATTGAAACAAAATTCTGTCCAGACCTAATCGTCACATCGTAGTGTAACCAATTGAAGAAGAAACAAATAATAAATAAATAAATAAAAACCCTAACCTGGTGAATGGGAGGGTACATGGAATTGGTACAGACGGGACACTCGAGCAATTCATGGACGCTGGTGGCCGGAGCGGCGTTGGAAGTGGGACCCGCCGCGCCGGAGTTCGCCGCCGCGACGCCATTATTGGATCGAGTCTTCGAAGAAGAAAACTCAGGGTGGTGAGTGTGGATGATATGGTGAGGGTGAGAGTGCACCGTATTATTGTGGATCTCGTCTTCGTCCAATCCATCCGAAGAGGAAACGCATTCAATGCTATCCAAATCCATACGAAAATTCTTGATCGACAGAAACCCCTTAAAAAAAAAAAAAAAAAAAAAAAAAACTCGTAGAGTTTCGCTCTTGGATTATTCTTTTCCCTCTAACCAAAATTGAGGCTCTTTTTTTTTTTCCTTCTTTCTCTCTCTATCGATTCGGTTTTGAATTTCCGATCTCGGATTCTCGAGAACCGGACAATCTCTATTCTTCTTCTCCACCGTGCCACGATGAAAAACAGGTTCTTTTTCTTAGTTCTTTCTTTCTCTCTCCAGAGAGAGAGAGAGGAGGGTGAGAGAGTGATAAGGATTGCCGTTGATATTAGTAAGCAAAAACAAGTTGGATTGAGATCTGACGGTTTATTATTATTATTACTTATTTTATTATATTTTTTGTTTTTCATTTCCGCTTGACCATGTTTTTGTTTTTCATTTGAAATGGAATTATTTTTGTTGGCAGGAAATTAATAAATAAATAAATAAGAAAAACAAGCTGAAGTTGTTTTAGTTAGACAATTTATTTTCATTCCCAATGAGAGTAAGAACGTTAGATTCTATTTTGTTTGGCAAAAAACAGAACGAAATGTTTGGAACTTTGCTAATTTAAACAAAAAAATATCTATTTGTGCAAGTATTTTTATTTTTTTGGTACCAATAGAGTTGTTTCAATAAAAATAGGAGTACGTTCTGAAAAAGGAAAAAAAAAAACAAAAGAAAGACTAAAAGTGTTTTTGCAGTATCAGCAAAATTGTGTCATTGTTATATTATCAAATTATTACCCTTGTTGTAGTTTAGCATTTAATATTCCCACAATATGGTTTTGCTCCAAATAGATAAAAATTGAGTAATGAAATGATTTACAGATTAAACACTTATACAGATAAGATAAGACACATGTTAAGTTCCTTTTATTCAAGGACAATCTTTTCCACCACGTTCTTTTTATCTAGATAACTATTTATTTTAATTAATAAAAAAAAATATATGTAATTTTGCTTTTGATCTACTTGTTCAGTGCCAGTCTTGCACTGGGAGAAAAGAAATTAATTTGTGAACAGAAAAAGGCACTATCAAGCTACATAATTGCGACACCCACACTCAAAGTATATAAGAAGATTACAACTTTTTACTAATTTTTATTTTTATTTTTAAAGATTGTATTTTTATCATTTACTGCTTGGATAGTATAATAAAATGTACTAGAACATCGTCCTAGATGATTCTTTTTATTTTCTTCTGAATGTGAAAATACCAAAACCCTCATAATCAAACTTGCAGCTGAGAATTCCTGACAAGTATTCTATTTGTCTGTTGATTTGCTTCGGAATAATGTAATGTTACTCCATAATTCTTCTCAGGTAGGTCCACCTAATTTAATATATGCCTAATACCCCCAAAAAAAATCATGTCCCAATTTCCACAAAATTATTTTTAAACAAATACCCATACTCAAGACCACACCAATCTTAGTACAAAGAAATAAAAATAAACATATTAGCCTCCATGCTTTTGCACTAATGGTTGTCCCTTTGCTTTGAAGCCATATACCCCACATGAGTAAAAATTAAAATTGTTATTCATGCAATGATGGCCAATAGGCAAAGACGGAATTTCAGGTCCTCCTCCTAAGCCATTATGCCACGTGGTACATTTGCTTAAACATGATTGATTATAGTGGCACTATTATGTTAAATATAATTCTCTTCATAGGGTTGCAACTTGCAAATAAAGTAAATCCTATTCCCATGGGTCTGTGAGTTTTCCTTTTACGTGGGATTTATTTTTTAGCACAATCAATTTCTGGGTCCCACGCCCAAATTTACAACCTAGGCTTCAAGATTAAGTGACTCATAAAAAAAATAAAAAACTTGTTTTGTATTTTCCTATTCACTATGCTTCTTCAGTGAATCATGGCTTGGCTCCTGTGAAATCTATTAGAATTTTGACGTGCCAAATTTTCTTTTTCCCCTCAAAATATGTCTATTTACAGAAACAAGAGAGAAAACGCTGGCGAAGCGTTTATATATTATGGATAGTATACAATGTTTATTGACTGACTAAATAATATGAAGTCTATTATTATGTACAAGCATGAAAATATAAG
Source organism: Urtica dioica subsp. dioica (assembly GCF_054948205.1). Taxonomy (NCBI): domain Eukaryota; kingdom Viridiplantae; phylum Streptophyta; class Magnoliopsida; order Rosales; family Urticaceae; genus Urtica; species Urtica dioica. The sequence continues at coordinate 22,032,142 of NC_142767.1, forward strand.
AGAATCACAGTTAAAAAAAAACAGATTACATACTGGCAACAACAGTGGGAAGAAGATCTGGTTCAGCTTCATCAGACCCTTCGGTGGTTGACTGCTGTGCAATAACAAAGACGGGCCAATAAAAATGAGTAAATATATTAATAAAAATAATTTAGGTTTTAAAAAATAAATAAATAAATAAAAAAACCCACACACCTGAACACCCTTTAATAATTTATTCTTCTGAGAAACATAAGCTTCCCATGAACCCTTTCCATAAAGGATTTTGGCCCCACAGCCATGGCCCTCTGACCCAACGGCTTCTTCGTCAACTACGACCGCTTCGATAATGTTTTCGCCGGATCTAACATCCGGTATCTGACAATAAAAGCTTAGACTTAATCAAAAGAAAACGAAAAAATCGTATTGAAACGTGAATGTTTTTAGGAAAATTCACACACCTCGTACATGGCATCCATCAATATATTCTCCAGAATTGACCTTAATCCCCGAGCACCAGTAGCCTTAGATATTGCCTTTCTTGCTATTGATCTCAAGGCGTTGTCTGTGATATGAAGCTTGACCTGAGAGTATAAGAATAGCAGTTAAAATAAAAATAAAACCTTTTATGACGTACAAACAAACAATGTCGGTGTGTAATTTTTATTTATTTAAATTATGATAGTGACAATCACTTGCCTCATTCATGCGGAACAGTTTCCTGTATTGCTTCCCTAATGCGTTTTTCGGCTCCGTCAGAACCTGCAAACAGTTTCACCAATGAATTGAAAAAACAGTAACACAACGATGTTGTGTGACAATTGAGTTGTATATACTAGTAGTACCCACCTGGACGAGCTGATCTTCGGTCAGCGCTGAGAAACTGACAAGAACGGGAAACCGTCCGACGAATTCGGGTATTAAACCGTATGAGATCAGATCGCTACTTTCAACCTGACACAAGACGACATAAAAGCCATCATGTTTTTGAAAGGGGAAAAAAATAGAGATCATGAAAAGATTACAAAAGAAAACAGAAAAAACAGAAGCATGAAAACAAAGGTTGTAAAAATTGCGATGAGACTCTTCGAATGACATTAATAAAATATGGAATTTACAAGATAAACTTGGGTATTCGAGAGACCTGGAACTCTAATACTAACAATGTCTAACAATACTGATTTTGACCCTAACAATTAACTAACTATTTCATTGCCTAAAGTCCTATCAAAGCTGCTAATTGATGATTGAAACTAACTTGCAAGTACTTACTGTCTCTAATAAAGAGGAAGTAACTCTGGAATCTGTAACACTTGTGGACCTCATATTTGCACGTACAGGCGCACCAAATCCAATAGAAGAGTCTTGGCGTCTGGAAATACCCACCACAACTCTCAATAAGTTTCTAAGACAGCAAACTAAAAATAATTTAGTATATATTGGAATAACCTTTCGGAAATTGTTTTCTCCAAGTCAATAAAGGCACCCCCGCATATGAAGAGAATATCCTTTGTGTCAATCTGCGATTGAAAACATTAAATTCTGTAGAGTCTTGGTCTCGTTGTGGAAGGAAACCTTAACCCACTGAAGAACAGAGTTTAAATTCATACAAAGGTCTAGAGGTTTATTATGACCACACATATTAAACAACAATAATGAGTACACAATTGGCCGCTGAATATCGTACCTGAATATTATCACCTCGGGGGTGCTTTCGTGCTCCCTTCTCAGGTACATTCACAATCTATTTATAAAAATAAAAACAAAAAACAAAAACTTGAAATGTCAAAAGAGTAATCAACAAGCGATTCCGTTACACAAACTCTAGTATCTAAAACTGAATGCTAACCAAAGAAAGACCACTTACTGTTCCTTCCAGCATTTTTAGTAATGCTTGTTGGACACCCTCACCAGATACATCTCTACTAATATTCATGCTTTCAGCCTGAGAAAAAATAAAAAAGAATTCAGTATGATAGTAAGAAAACAGGAAGAAGAAATGTAAAGAACAAATAACTATTTATGAGCAAACTGAGCCGACCTTTTTTGTGATCTTGTCAACTTCATCAATATAAACAATGCCTTGCTGTGCAGCTGCTACGTTATAATCGGCAACCTGTGATGCACATAAACATGTTAAAATAAACTCAGAAAACTTTGTTACCAAATGTGAACCCTGCAAACGAACGAGGTTTAACACCACTTTGACATGTCATAACATTTCTTTAACAAATTTTCTAGGTCTTGTTACATAAAGAGGCCTTCAAATTTTTTAAATTACCATAAGAAGTTTCTGTAATATAGACTCAACGTCTTCCCCGACATATCCTGCCTGCATAAATAAAACAAGCACACAAAGAGTAACCAATCAAGATCCGACTTGCGATTAGAAGACTAAAATTAGAATCATTATGAAAAAATATATCAACTTGCCTGAGTCAATGTCGTTGCATCTGCAATAACGAACGGGACGTTGACGAACCGTGCCAAGGTTTTGGCAAGTAGTGTCTTCCCTGTCCTTGAAAGGGCATCGCGGGAAAGACGTGAGAGAAGTAACCAAATGGAAAATATCACACCATCAAGCAATAAGAAACATACAAACTATAAGAAAACTAGAGCGCTAAGCAGTGAGATTAATCACTTAATACATAATTAAGTTACCTGATCCTGTTGGTCCCATCAGGAGGATATTGCTCTTTTCAAGTTCCACTCTCTCGTTATCAATAGCGTCGACTTTTTGGCTACCGGAATCACTAGTGGTCCTAATTACCGAAGAGCAAATGTTTTGAACATAGCCAGAGATAGCAACAAAACGAACATAATGAAGAGAAATTGAGCTTAATTTACCATTTCTGTACAGTCTCGTGGTATATCCTTTTGTAATGATTGTAAACAGCCACAGAAAGCACCTGAAAACAGTTTAGCGATTAGAGACTCGAATCTTTTATTTCATATATCCAAAATCTCAACCTACTGACTTCATTTTTTACCTTCTTGGCTCTCTCTTGGCCAATCACAAACTTGTCAAGGCCTTGGCTAATCTCCTTCGGGGTGGGAAAGTGACGCCCCAAGTTCGAACCACCAAAACCACAGTCGCCCGAATCCGACCCAAATCCACCGGCCGATCCAGAGCTCGACCCTCCGCCGCCGCCGCCACCTCCGCCACCTGAGCGGACCAAATTCGTGGTCGGACCTGATCGGACGACGATTCCGTCGCCGGACCAGACCTCCGGAGGATCACCGTACGGGCCGTATACGCCGCCGTCATCGCCGGACAATTCAGTGGCCCTATCGGCGAACCGGGCCGAGAAAGGTTTGAAAGAAGTGAGGCTGAACGAGTTTGGGCGGTGAGCGAAGCGAGATTGAGAATTGGAGGAAGAGATAGCGAAGAAGTGCCTGAGCCTGGACGCTGTTTCCATGGCAGACTTGGATCTCAACGCCGCGGAAGCCATTGGAAGGAGAGTTTCGGAGGTGGAGATAGGGTTAGGGTTAGGGCTTGGGAGAGAGTTCTAAGAGAGGAAAGTTGATGTATCGATGGTCATAGGAGAAAGAGTCTCAGGACCATATATTTAGAAATATTTGTTTCTTTCCTGCGACAGAACAAATTGAACTGCTAAAGAAGAAAGAAGAAAGAGTGGGAAAGAAGAAAGAAGAAGATATAGGAAAATTACAAGCCCAGATATTTTTTATTTATTTCTATATATATTTTTTTTAAATATTTTTTGGGGTGAAAGTGAAGGTCGGAACTCGGAAGAAGAAGAATGGGGAATCGACGAGGATTATCTTACATTTTTTTAATTACAGAGATAAAGATAGTAATAAAATAACAGGGTGAGACACTGCGTTATGACAAAACGACACCAAGCTAAAACAACACTAAAAGATAAACGACAGTATTGGCGTTACAAAAACGACATTGTAAATAACAGAGAGAGAGAGAGTTATGACAAAACGACACCGAGCTATAAACAACTTTAAAAGGTAAACGACACTAATAAAACGACATTGTAAATAACAGAGAGAGACAAAGTTATGAAAAAACGACACCGAGCTATAAACAACTTTAAAAGGTAAACGACACTAAGAAAACGACATTGTAAATAACAGAGAGAGACAAAGTTATGAAAAAACGACAACAAGCTATAAACAACACTAAATCGTAAACAGTAATAAAATAACGGAGAGAGACAGAATGACACCTAGCTATAAAGGACGCTAAAAGGTAAACGACTGTGGCGTTACAAAAACGACATCGGAAATAAAAACAATATATGGGTCAATATAAAAAAAAAAAAAAAACGATACGAATTTAAATCTGATTAAAGTATGAAATATCAATCACTTTGTTGTGTACCAAAATGGACATTGATATTAAACCAAAGAAGCTATGAGAAATATATATATATATATATATATATATATATATATATATATATATATATATATTTAAAAATTACAAGCCCATATTTTTTTTTGTTATTTATAAATATATATTAGAAAATTACAAGCCCAATTTTTTTTTTTTATTGTTATTGATTTATATATTTGTATATTTTTGGAGTTAAAGTGAAGGTCGGAACTCGGAAGAAGAAAATGAGGGAATCGAACATGATTATCTTAAGTTTTTAATTACAAAGATAATCACGTTCGGATACGCCTACACGTTCGAAGGGACGGCTATCTGCTGGGGTCGTTGTTGCATGAGATTGTTGCCTTGTTGAACTACGAGGCGAAATACGCGGGCATCGCCGATGCCACGAAGGACATGATATGACTGCAGACATTTATGCACGAGCTGAATCAAGACCATGACGGGAGTACACTATCCAGTGATAGCTCTGAGTGTCATTCGATTGGAAAAAAATACGGTGTATCATGCTCGGACGAAGATTGAGTGCTAATTAGTGCTTAAGTAGATCGAATGAAGTCAGAATACAGCTGCTATGCTGACGAAATCATTGTCATATGACAAACTGAAGTTGTGCTCGACTTCAGTTGGACTCCTTGCTTGAGGATCGAAGTCGCCGCTACAGATAGATACACGTGATGAGATTAAGCTGCAAAGTTTAATCGATCGGCTTGATGATTGAAGACATAACTACGATGATTCGCGAATAATATGTGTGCATGCTATTGTTCTTCATAATTTTGTGTAATTCGTTTTCTGATTTTACGTTAGGATTAAATCCTAACAAAACTCTCCTTCTTCTCTCCTCTATTATCGTAATCTTAACTTCATTAGAATAAAATCTAGTATTCATCTTGTTCATTCGCAATTATATCATGCATTACCTCATACATTACCTCATTGACGAGAGTTCTAGACCTATAATTATATAAACAAAAAATTGGCTAGATAAGCCTTAAAAACAGTGGCAATTGAGTTTTAGCCAACGTTTGGTTAATTTTTTGTAAATGGCCATTGCGCCTACGTGGCAGGAAATTAACTGCTTTTTTGTTACTAAATTGCCCTTATTAATTGACGTGACTTATTAGTTATTCAGCAGTTTTTGATTTTTAAAAATAAATAAAATAGGGAAGTAGTTATTCAGCCCTTATTAATTGACGTGATTATTAACTGAATAAATAGTAGTTATTCTAATCCCGATTTTTTTGGATTTGGTTTGAGAAAAATGTGCGAGAAGTTATTGAGACTTACTTTCTATAATTCTGGCGGGATAATTTTAGTCCATATCTTATTAGCAGTTATAGAGTTTATTTGATTCATAATGAGCGAAAATATTTCATTCAATCTGGTGGCAATTTATTTTAGAATTTAGTATACCATGATGCTATAAACAGCACTGTAAACGTCCAGTTTTTGTATTATCAATATTTCACGATAATGGTAATTTTCACGTTATCTGTTGTTAATTGATTTGTCAGCTTATTTACAATACAAATAACCTGTATAAATGAATTTTGTTTTATTGTCCATTAACATGACTAGTTTCACAGCTTATTGTCTGTTAATTGATTTTGACAGCTTATTGTCTGTTAATTGATTTCTGATGTTAATTGATTTCCTCTTTGGGCCCACACGGTCTTCACCCTGAAAAAAAAAGAAAGTAAAATCATTCACTCTCCAATATTTCCTTCGGCTTGAATCGGTTCAACCAAACCTTTCATACTCTTTCCAAATGCCTCACCCTAAGGGAAAAAGAAAAAAAAAAACAGAGACACTGATCAGACTTTGTTGAAGTAAACCACAGTTAGCGATTCATTATTTACCTGCTTCCATCCCATGCCTTCCAAAAGTTTTCTGGCGTAACTTCCGGCCACGAACGACATGTCCAAAGCCTGAGCCGCGGCTTCCTCCGATCGGAGACCACTTTCACTGTCACCGTCTTGTCCCGGAGCAACGCTGAAAGCGCCGTGCAAGGCTCTCATCTCGGCCGCTCTGTCCCTGTACGTCTGGCTTTTATTCTGCGCACTCAGATTCAAAGAGAAAAAAACAAAAAAAATGAATGTCAATATTGTGCAAATGAATTTGCAAGAGCGAACCGGTTGTGTCCAAAACACCTTTTCCCTCGCGACGGCTGACCTTTTGCCTCCTGCTTTTGCATCGGTTGGGGATTTCGTGTTGCCATTCGCGTTTGTATCAGAGAAGATTACGTTTATCTTCGGTATTAATTACAGAGCGTTAAATGGCCTCAATAAATGAGGTAGTTATTAGCCTTAATATTTAATTAATTAATTTATTTTGTAGGCTTTTTGGGCGGGATCGGTTTATATAGAGAAACTGCTGCAGTGAGGACATTATGGTACATTTGTGTGTGTAAATAAATTGGGCTGACCATTTACCCGAAATTAACAAAATGTTGGCCATATCCAAAACTCCATATTTATAGGAGGCTATTTAGCTATATTACCCTTATATAAATTCAAGTCGGACTTTCATCCGAAAGTTTGTGACCGCATGACGGGAAGAATGCGATGTTACCAAATGTCATGATTAGGGAGGGAAGGATCGCTTCTTGAAGACGTATGCTCCGACAGATGCGGAGCTCAATAGCTTACAATTTATATTATACATAGCATATTTGTAACTCTTAAAATAGATCCGATATATCTCACATATACGTGCAAACTCTCATTCTTCTCTTCAATGACTTCATTAGAATAACATCTAATATTCATTTTGTTCATTCTCAATCAGTTACTTCTATGCGTTACCTCAAACATACTTTTAATTTCTCATATTGCTGATTAAATCCCATTGACAATAGTTCGAGACCCATTATTATGTAAATTTATATTGGAATTTCATCCAAAAGGTCTGCTTGACGGGAAGAATCTCGTACTTATAGTTAGTATCCATCAAAATTTAGGTCAAAGGTTTGACTCGTGAATTATTGTGGTAACTTGAACGCTGGTGTATAAGTCAAAATTATTGTGACTAACAACCACTTTTATCACGTCAAAATACTGATTGTTTAAATATCGGATGGGGTAGATGAAGTATTTGGATTTTTAGTAGTGATCACTTCGTTTTCTGCTTTTGCAACGAGTCATTAGTTTACTGTTACAATATATGTTTGATTTTTCCATTAATTATAATATAAATACAGGATCATACGCATTTCATACGTGCATGGAATTTAACAAAACATGCATGCCAGTTACGAAAGTTTGAAGGTTACTAGTGAAAAAAAAAAACATTAATGTATAAACCGTTGTAAAATCACATTTTTATACTAGTGACTTATGAAAAACATCAATACACTACAACCAAATTTGTTCATGCATGAACACATAGCAAGCTTATTTTAAATGCTGAAAGTATTCTCTCATTCCCAATGATAAATTGATAATGATGAATTTTTGTGACTGTTGTCTATTAAAACCCATTAGTCAAAATAAATCTATCACTATGATAAACTCTGTGCTGTGCTATCAGCTGGTGTATATAAGTATCCGTATAAAGATACCGAAAAGAAATACATTAAACAATCTAATTTCAGCATATGGCCGAAATTATTTTAGAAAAGATGGCTAGTTGTTCACTAATGAACAGACGTGTGATTCAAGCCCAGACGAAATTTCCAATATTATGCTTATGAAATAAGGTCACAACCTGAAATTAAAGTGACATGAATGACATTTTGTTAGGAGATTATGGTAAGAATAATAATTATTAAAAAAAAATTCAACATAAAAGAAAAATTGGTCTTGCGCGTACCTCCTAGTAAAACCTCCTTTAAGTACTTTTCACTGGAAAACGTTTCTGCAAAACATTGATACTAAACCAATTAATCAAAAAGGAAAAATTAAAAAGCGACATTTTGAAAAAAAAATTATGAAACTCATAAGAGGTTGCATGGAAATTAACCATCTTTATCTGAACGACATTTTGGCAAGAAGTCATTTAACCCCAAAAGCAGGTTTGCATGGTCTTTAAATAACTCCTTCACTCTTCTTACGGCTTCTAAGAAATCGATCCTGATAATAACACACACAAAATAATAAATAAATAAATATCAAAACAAAAGCAATATGGGCTGTGTTGTTGGCGATCGATTCATCAACCTTTGCGCATTGTAATCCTTCAGGGCATCAATAAACAAGCCATATTTATCCGCTTGGCGATATACCTTAAATGTCTTCTTGACTTCTTTGTAAAAGCTTAGCGCGTGATTTCGCTTTATGTCCTTGTCGTTTGTGATGACGTGGAGCCATTCCTTCGATACGCTTCTGAACCGGAGAAGAGATTTCACCGGAAGTTTTGGCAGAATCTCCGCGAAGACGAGAGATCTTCCGGCAATGTTGTGACGTTTTGACTATCCAGTGATCTCATCGGAATAACTTCCATATTTGATTGTAAATAATTGCTATAATTGCTTGTGGAGTGAAAAATAAAAATTAAAACAACAACAACAACAACATCTCCACTTGTTACGTCAGCATTGTTTTCACTATATATACACACATATATATTAGGGTTTATGAATAGTAGTTACAGTATGGTAAGTAACAACAATCAACAAATTATATAAAATCGTATATCATTATTTTTATTTTTATTTTAAAGTCTCGATGGTATTTTTTTTAAGTGGCAATTATTTCCTCCCAATTTCTGTTAAATTATTCCTTACATTTACATTAATATCGTTTTGCTTGAAGACTTTTCTAATAGTCGCCGAAGAGAAGTCTTTTGATCTGAGAAGTAGGTTTTGAGATTCCTCCATTATTAATACTAATAAATTTTTGCTTGTGGTATTATTAGGGGCCAAACTAAATTACATTAGAGAGTATTTTAAATAATTGCTTGTGAATTGTAAATATTTTATCTTCGCCAGCAATATGTAGCTAAAAAGAAAATAAATTCTATGTTGTTTTTATTTTTTTATATACATTAGATAAAGTGCAAGTGACATGCATGAGCTACCCCAAAAAAAATACGTATATTTTAAATAATTGCTTGTGAATTGTAAATATTTTATCTTCGCCAGCAATGTGTAGCTGAAAAGAAAATAAATTCTATGTTGTTTTTATTTTTTTTGTATACATTATATAAAAGTGGGAGTGACATGCATGAGCTACCCCCAAAAAAATACGTATCTTTATGCATGAAGACTTTTATGATATGATCTTTCTCAAAATTATAAACCTTAATTAAGATATGAAAGAAGAATATATAGCCAATATATTAGTAATGGACTTTGGTCCGTAACTACTAAGAAATACTTTAAAACAAGATATGGTATTGAGCAAAAGAAAAACAAGTCATAAACGCCATAAAAGCTATTAACAATTAACTTAATTTCTCAACAAATCCGGATAGACCGAGACCAAGGTAGGAACATAGTCAATGACAACAAAGGAAAAGTTTCGGAAACCGCCAAGTTTCGCGAGCTCGAGACAGCTGTCTCGTTCGTCGTCGCTCAGCGGGTCCCACAGAGCAAAGTCCTTGTTCCAGCCGTAGCCGGACGGTTTCTGAACGATCAGAAACCGTTCGGTCCAAGCGCCGCAAACATGAAGATTACAGCCGTGACGGAACGTGAAAAGCTTGGACCAACGAAACCGATCTTGGTCCTTGTTCATCACCCAAAAACTACGCAAGTACCCGTGAAAACTCCGAGTCATCAAAGCCAGCGAATCCTCTTTCCACGTCATGAACTCGCCGCCCACCGGGAGGAAAACAGGCGCCTCGATTACTCTTCGCAGTTCCTCGTCCCGATACGTGAACGACAAGATCACGGTTTTGTTGCCGGGCGAGTTTTCTTCGCGCGCAAGAAAGTAGAACGCTCCGGCTCTGCCGATCGAAGCCCCTCTTTCGTTCCAGAGACTGAATCCCGGGAGAGTTCGGGGCTCTTTCCACGAATCGGATCTCTTGCTATACACTTGGAATTTGATCGACCACCCCGGCTTATCATCGTTATCGCCGTCTCTTTCGCACGAATCGGATACTCGTAGCACCTTGTGATCGTCGCTCTCTTCGTCGAACGCTATGTCGAAGATTAGGTCAGCCTCGGGGGCGTCGATTACGGGCCGTGGGAGAAGCCTAAACTCTCTCGTGGTCGGGTTACACAATATCAAGTCTTCGCGTCCCTGTCGAGTTGTGGAGAGAAGAACGAGGCCGTTGGAGGATCTGATTTGGTTAAATATTGTCTCGAATTCGAATTCGGCAAGTAAATATGATATGTCGAACTTCATCGCCTCCGGTGGATCAATATTATTACGCCGACCTGAGAGGAATAACGCATTCGGATCTTGGATACATGATTTGTCCCAGTCCTTCCCGATAACGATGGCGGAGATTTCGCCGGAGTTACGAGATCTTTGATGGCGAGACTGAGCTTTCTTCAGACCCGCGTCGTTGGAGATGAAGTCAAGCCATCCCTTCGACACGAGTTTGAATCGGATCAGAGATTTCGTAGGAAGTTTCGGCAGAATCTCAGAGAAGATAACCTCTTCCGGCAATGTTGTGGCGTTTTGCGATTTCAGTAATTTCATCGGAGCTTCCATTGTTGATCGTAAGCAATTGCCTGTGGTCTGTGGAGTGAAATACCTCTTTTTTTTATTAGGAAAGTGAAATACCATTTTTTTTTTAGTCTGCGATATCTCCTCGATGTTTATATATTTAGTTTATTATTTCCCTAGTTGTTTCCGTATACATAGGAACTAACTTCAACTCCGAAATATCTTTGAATATCACTGTTTCCTTTTTCTTTAGTTTTGTATTAGGAGAAATTCCCCGTAAAAATTAAGATAATTATCCCCCTTATAATAATTATAAAAAAAAATTAATCTTGGCATCAAAAAAAATTTTGACAACATAATTTTAACTATTTTATTAAAAATTTGAAATTTTGACTATTTTGTTAATCAATTAATTTGAAATGACTATTTTGTATAATTTGTCCATAAATATATAGGTTATATTGAATATATTAAAAATTATTATAGCTTTTAGAAGTAAAATCTATAATTCTTCTTAATTTTTTCGTTAGGAAATAGGATTAAACCCTTACTTATTACCCTCGTTAGAATCTTAGGGGTTAGCAAAACCTAGAATTGAATCATTGATGCAAAGTTCGAAGATGGCCAGTGAATTAAACATGAAAAAGTTTATGTGGCCAAATTAAAAGTTCAAAAATCCCTTTGCAATACCATAAATGGTATAAACTGGCAGTCTCTTTTCTCCATTTTACATTATAAACCCAAAAGAAAAAAAAGGAAACAAAACCCTTAATATATATAAGTTGAGTGATTTAACAAGGGTCTGGATAGACTGAGCACAAAGTTGGAACATAGTTGATCACAGCATCAAACTTAGAACCTGGCTCGGCCTGAGCCAGAGAGCATCGATCTCCTCCGTCGCGGTCCATCAGAACCAGCTTTCTCTTCTCGTCTCCACGAATGAGACTGCATGTCTGGATGATCACAAACTCGTCGTTCCAAACTCCGCGGAAGTAATGGTAATAACTGATCTCGAAAAGCTTGGACCAACGAAAATCATCATCATCATCATCATTATTATTATTACCGTTCTTGATCATCACCCAAAACTCGATCTTCCAGTTTTCATAGTCCATCGAGGTCACGGCCAGCGAGTCCTCCTTCCACCTCCCGATCTGGGACTCGTGGCCGATCACGAATCCACCGTCCGAGCGATCAGGCGCGTCGATCACGCGCCGCACTTTATCGTCGCGGCACGAGAACCACACGATCACGACCCCGTAACGAGGGACTCTCCGCACGGCGAGGAAGTAGAGCGCGTCGCCGATCGAGACCCCTTGGCGGCGGCGCTGGATCAGGACTTGGCTGAATCCGGCGAGAGTTTCGATCTCCTTCCACGACCCGGATTTTCTGCTGAACACTTGTAATCTCAGCGACTGATGATCAACACTCGTCTCGGCGACTCGCAAAACCTTGTGATCGCCGGTCTCGCGGTCGAACCCTAGGTACAGATTCGGCCGCCGATGATCGCGCCTCTCGGCGGAGATCTCTGGCTCCGGAAGAACCCTAGATTCTCTCACGCTCGGGTTCCACAGCGTCAGCGATTGATCGGACGTG